>NW_024070185.1:85887491-86157980 GCF_014754425.2 Oryx dammah | reverse complement strand
GGGGGGGGGGGGCTCTTTATTTATTTATTTTACTTTACAATACTGTATTGGTTTTGCCATACATTGACATGAATCCACCATGTGTGTACATGAGTTCCCAATCCTGAACCCCCCTCCCACCACCCTCCCCATATCATAGAATTGATGGTTTCAAACTGTGGTGTTGGAGAAGACTCTTGAGAATCCCTTGGACTGCAAGGAGATCCTACCAGTCCATTGTAAAGGAAATCAGTCCTGAATATTCATTGGAAGGACTGATGAAGCTGAAACTCCAATACTTTGGCTACCTGATGCAAAGAGTTGATTCATTTGAAAAGACCCTGATGCTGGGAAAGATTAAAAGTGAGAGGAGAAGGTGATGACAGAGGATAAGATGGTTAGATGGCATCACTGACTCAATGGACATGAATTTGAGTAAACTCCAGGAGTTGGTGATGGACAGGGAGGCCTGGCGTGCTGAGATTCATGGGGTCACAAAGAATTGGACATGACTGAGTGACTGAACTGAACTGAAGTGACCAGTGGGTCTTTGAAGAAATCAAAGAGGAAATTAAAAAAAAAATGCCTAGAGACAAATGCGGAGAAGGCAGTGGCACCCCACTCCAGTACTCTTGCTGGAGAATCCCATGGACAGAGGAGCCTGGTAGGCTGCAGTCCATGGGGTCGCTGAGAGTCAGACATGACTGAGCAACTTCACTTTCTTTTTTCACTTTCATGCATTGGCGAAGGAAATGTCAACCCACTCCAGTGTTCTTACCTAGAGAATCCCAGGGACAGGGGAGCCTGGTGGGCTGCTGTCTATGGAGTTGCACAGAGTCAGACATGACTGAAATGATTTGGCAACAGCAGCAGAGAACAAATGAAAACCACACAATGATCCAAAGCCTATGGGACACAGAAAAAGTAGTTCTAAGAAGGAAGTTTATAACAATACAATCTTACCTCAGGAAATAAGAAAAATCTCAAATAAACTACCTAACCTAATCCTATACTTAAAACAATCAGAGAAAGAACAAGCAAAACATAGATAGATAAACAAAGATAAACATAACTGATAAACCATTAGCCAGATAAACAATTGATAAACCTTTAACCAGACTCATACTGGCATAGAAAAAGACACATAGATCAATGCAACTGGATAGAAAGACCAGAAATAAACCAATGCACTTGTTATGATTAAATCTATTGATATAACAAAGGAGGAAGGAATATACAATGGAGAAAAGACAGTCTCAGGGTCTTTTCAAATGAGTCAACTCTTCGCATCAGGTGGCCAAAATATTGGAGTTTCAGCTTCAACATCAGTCCTTCCAATGAACATCCAGGACTGATCCCTTTTAGGATGGACTGGTTGGGTCTCCTTGCAGTCCAAGGGACTCTCAAGACTCTTCTCAACACCACAGTTCAAAAGCATCAATTCTTTGGCACTCAGTTTTCTTTATAGTCCAACTCTCACATCCATACATGACCACTGGAAAAACCATACCCTTGACTAGATGGACCTTTGTTGGCAAAGTAAGGTCTCTGCTTTTTAATATGCTGTCTAGGTTGGTCAACTTTCCTTTCAAGAGGTAAGTGTCTTTTAATTTCATGGCTGCAACCACCATCTGCAGTGATTTTTGAGCTCAGAAAAATAAAGTCAGCCACTGCATCCATTGTTTCCCCATCTATTTGTCATGAAGTGATGGGACCGGATGCCATGATCTTTGTTTTCTGAATATTGAGCTTTAAGCCAATTTTTTCACTCTCCTCTTTCACTTTCATCAAGAGGCTCTTTAGTTCTTCTTCACTTTCTGCCATAAGGGTGGTGTCATCTGCATATCTGAGGTGATTGATATTTCTCCCAGCAATCTTGATTCCAGCTTGTGCTTCTTCCAGCCCAGCGTTTCTCATAATGTACTCTGCATATAAGTTAAATAAGCAGGGTGACTGTATATAGCTTTGAGGCTGTTTTTCCTATCTGGAACCAGTCTGTTCTATGTCCAGCTCTAACTGTTGCTTCCTGACCTGCATACAGATTTCTCAAGAGGCAGGTCAGGTGGTCTGGTATTCCCATCTCTTTCAAAATTTTCCATAGTTTATTGTGATCGACACAGTCAAAGGCTTTGGCATAGTCAATAAAGCAGAAATAGATGTTTTTCTGGAACTCTCTTGCTTTTTCCATGATCCAGTGGATGTTGGCAATTTGATCTCTGTTTCCTCTGCCTTTTCTAAAACCAGCTTGAACATCAGGAAGTTCCCAGTTCACATATTGCTGAAGCCTGGCTTGGAGAATTTTAAGCATCACTTTACTAGCATGTGCAATGAGTGCAATTGTGGAAAGAAAAACAAAAATAAACAAGTAAAAAAAAATAAACAAAACAAAACTTAAAATGACCACAGAGTAAATTATAAACAAAACTAGAAGATAATCTATGAACTAGAAAAAAAAATATTTGCAAATAATGCAAACAACAGGACTTTATTTCTAAAATATACAAACAGCACATTCAGGTTAATATCAAAATACCAACAACCACACCATTAAAAAATGGGCAGAAGACCTAAATAGACATTTCTCTAAAGAAGACATACAGATGACCAAGAAGCATAAGAAAAGATGCTCAACATTGCTAATTATTAGAGAAATGCAAATCAAAACTATAATGAAGTATCACCTCATACCAGTAAAACTGGCTTCATTAAAATGTCTACAAATAAAAAATACAGGAGAGAGTATGGAAGAAAATTAACCTTCCTACAGTATTGGTAGGAATATAAATTGGTACAGTCACTATGAAGAACAGAATGGATGGTTCTTATAAACTAAAAATAGAGTTGCCATATGATCCTGCACTCCTAATCCCGGGCAATATCCAGAGAAAACTCTAATTCAAAAAGATACATGTACCCCAAAGTTCATTATACCACTAGTTCAATAGCCAGGGCATGGAAACAATGTAAGTGTCCATCCAAGATGAGTGGATAAAGAAAATATATAATGGAATATTACTCAATCATAACAAATAATGAAATAGTGACATTTGCAGTAACACAGATGGACCTGCTGCTGCTGCTAAGTCGCTTAAGTCATGTCCGACTCTGTGCGACCCCATAGATGGCAGCCCACTAGGCTCCCCTGTCCCTGGGATTCTCCAGGCAAGAATACTGGAGTGTGTTGCCATTTCCTTCTCTAATGCATGAAAGTGAAAAGTGAAAGTGAAGTCGCTCAGTCAGGTCCGACCCTCAGTGATCCCATGGACTGCAGCCTTCCAGGCTGCCCCGTTCCTGGAATCTCCAGGCAAGAACAAAGAACACTGGAGTGGGTTGCCATTTCCTTCTCCAATGCATGAAAGTGAAAAGTGAAAGTGAAGTAGTTCAGTCATGTACTGGAGTGGGGTGCCATTGCCTCATCCCAAATGGACTTAGAGACTATCATATTAAGTGAAGTAAGTCAGATAGAGAAAGAAAAATATCATATGATATCACTTATATGTGGAATCTAAAATATGATACAAATGAACTTATTTATAACGCATAAATAGACTCACAAACATAAAAAAAAAAAACAAGCTTATGGTTAATTAAGGGAATAGTAGACTCCAGATGGTGATTGCAGCCATGAAATTAAAAGACGCTTACTCCTTGGAAGGAAAGTTATGACCAACCTAGATAGCATATTCAAGACATTATTTTGCTGACTAAGGTCCATCTAGTCAAGGCTATGGTTTTTCCTGTGGTCATGTATGGATGTGAGAATTGGACTGTGAAGAAGGCTGAGCGCCAAAGAACTGATGCTTTTGAACTGTGGTGTTGGAGAAGACTCTTGAGAGTCCCTTGGACTGCAAGGAGATCCAACCAGTCCATTCTGAAGGAGATCATCCCTGGGATTTCTTTGGAGGGAATGATGCTAAAGCTGAAACTCCAGTACTTTGGCCACCTCATGCAAAGAGTTGACTCATTGGAAAAGACTGTGATGCTGGGAGGGATTGGGGGCAGGAGGAGAAGGGGATGACTGAGGATGAGATGGCTGGTTGGCATCACTGACTCGATGGACGTGAGTCTGAGTGAACTCCAGGAGTTGGTGATGGACAGGGAGGCCTGGTGTGCTGCAATTCATGGGGTTGCAAAGAGTCAGACACCACTGAGCGACTGACCTGAACTGAACTGAGACAGAGCTGGGTGGCAGAGATAAATTAGGATTTTGGAATTAACATATACATACTATTATATATAAATTAGATAAAGAACAAGAACCTACTTACAGCATTGTATCTTATATAGGGCTAGCAGAGGAAATAATGATGAGTAAAGACTGCTGCAATAATTACAGAAATAATAATACAATAATAATCTCTTCATGGAAAATAGATGAGGAAACAATGGAAACAGTGAGACTTTAGTTTGGGGGGCTCCAAACTCACTGCAGATGGTGACTGAAGCCATGAAATTAAAAGATTCTTGCTCCTTGGAAGAAAAGCTATGACCAACCTAGACAGCATATTAAAAAGCAGAGATGTTACTTTGCCAACAAATGTCCATCTAGTTAAAGCTATGGTTTTTCCAATAATCAGGTATGGATGTGAGAGTTGGATTATAAACAAAGCTGAGCACTGGAGAATTGATGTTTTCGAACTGTGGTGTTGGAGAAGACTCTTGAGAGTCCTTTGGACTGCAAGGATATCCAATAAGTCCATCCTAAAGGAAATCAGTCTTGAATATTCATTGGAAGGGATGAAGCTGACGCTGAAACTCCAATACTTTGGCCACCTTACGTGAAGAACCAACTCATTGGAGAAGACCCTGATGCTGGGAAAGATTGAAGGCGGGGGGAGAAGGGGACAAGAGAGGATGAGATGGTTGGATGGTATCACCGACTCAATGGACATGAGTTTGAGTAAGATCCAGGAGTTGGTGATGGACAGGGAAGCCTGGAGTGCTGCAGTTCATGGGGTTGCAAAGAGTTGGAAACAACTGAGTGACTGAACTGACTGAGGCAGTTCTCATGAAGATATTCTATGAGTATAACACACATCCCATCCCATTTACATAAAGTTCAGCATTGTTTACATGCTAAGTGATAATATTGAAATATATAAAGCAAATAGAATTGAAAAATCATTTTCATCTCTTTTGTTTTGCTTTTTACTTTTTTACTCTATCTAGTACAATGCTTAAAATTATCTGGCTTGCATTATATTTTGGTTGAACATTAAGAGTTCAGAATGTACTTTTCTGTGTGCTGAGACAAATAAATTACCTGTATTTTGGTATTTTATATTCTAAACAAAGGAAACAGACCAAAACAAAGAAAAATATATAAGCAAGATATTTTTCTAACTGTTAAGTTGTATAATTAGAGCAAAATTATGTGATGTGAAGGGAAGGAGATGTTGGTGGTTCTTCGGTAGAAAGATTAAGACAAGACTTCACTGAGACGGTGCCTTTGAATTGTGATAGGAATGGTGAAGATCCATCATGCTCTCCAGCGCCACCCCCCCCCCCGCCCCGAGAATATTGATGAAATCTATGAGTAAAAGACACCTGAAGTTTGCATTTCTCTGTCAAATGGCCTTAGGGAATGCCCCATAACTTCTGAGGTCAGGTTGAAGAGTAGCTGGCAGTGCCATGGGGCAAACTGCTTCCACTTCAGGGCCAGCATGAGGCAGGTTTTATATATGACACTCTTGATATTGAATGCTGTTGGGCCTTCTGATGTTACTGTTGCTGAATTAGACAGGAAGTTGTTAAAGATGACTTCCTCAGTCCCTTGGTCACCTCAGGTCTCAAACACTCAGTCTCTGCTAGATGGATTACCTAGGGACTGTTTCTCAAAGAAAAAAGAGAATAAAACTGAATAAGTTTTATTTAAAAGTTGGGGGCCCTCCACTGACTTGCCTCTTTAGAGTGAGTGTCCTATTGGCTGCTATTATTTTCCTGAAGGTCCCACTTGAATCAATGACAGGGTAGCAAAGCAATGAACCTAAGCAGTCTCTTGCTTAGGGAAACACTCAAATCCATCAACATTTCAGGTCAGAGCATAACACACAAGTTATGCTGCCTGTAAAATTCAAAGAGGCTTCCTTGGCATTAGGATTGGGAGACCACAAAGACTCTTACCTTTACAAAGCCCTGGTGGCTCAGATGGTAAAGCGTTTGCCTGCAATATGGGAGACCCAGGTTCGATCCCTGGGTTGGGAAGATCTCCTGGAGAAGGAAATGGCAACCGGCTCCAGTATTCCTGCTTGGAGAATCCCAGGGATGGAGGAGCCTGGTAGGCTACAGTCCATGGGGTTGCAAAGAGTCGGACATGACTGAGCCACTCCACTTCATAAGCCCTAGATCAGTGGTCCCCATCCCCTGGGGCCCTATACTGGTACCTGTCCAGGAGTCAGGCTGCTTAGCAGGAGGTGAGCAGTGGGCAAAGCGGGCAAGTGAGCAAAGCTTCATCTGTATTAACAGCCGCTTCCCATCACTTGTATTACTGCCTGAGCTCCACCTGTTGTCAGACCAGCTGTGGCATTAGATTTTCATAGGAGCGAGAACCCTACTGTGAACCGTGTGTGCGAGGGATCTAGGTTGTGCACTCCTTATGAGAATCTAATGCCTGACCTCTGAGGAGGCGCTGAGCTGGTGATGCTAGAGCTGGAGAGTGGCTGCAAGTACAAATTATCATTAGCACAGTAAATGTAACGCACTTGAATCATCCAGAACACATTCCCCATGCCCCTGCCTAAGTTTCAGTCTCTGGAAAAATTGTCTCCCACAGAACCAGTCCCTGGTGCCAAAAAGATTGGGGACCATGGCTCTACACCATAGGATTTCAGTTAACTTTACTAACTCTTTTCATGGAATTTGCTTCCTCCCTCTTAGAAACCTAGGAATATTCTGAACCCCAGATCCTATTAGTGAAGAATCAACATGATAAACTGGAAAGAAGATGTAGTCAAGGTCACACATGGTTTAACTGTTGACAAATATGTCATGTGGCTATCAATATATAAGATTATGTGTGAAAAATCAAGCTGCTCTCCTAGCTCAGTGAAAGTCCTTTGGTTTTGATATTTGGGGGCACTGCGATGGGAAAGAAAATAGTTCTACCAGATTGAGAGCTCTATGCCCAGTACAAGAGGCTTTGATAATATGTTTTAACAAAGAAAACAGCACTGGAATAAGTAGCTAGAATAAATGGAGTTGTTTAATTTTGGAAGCAGACAGGCTAGGGGTTAGAAGCACAAGTTCTGACCACCTGAGTTCTCTTGCACAGTTTTGTTTAGACTTATTCCATATTTGAAGATTTTGATGCTTGTATAAATGATCTCTTTCATTCAATTTTATTTTCTAGTATTGTATGGCTAATATAACCAGTTACCTTGACAATTTTACTTATTAACAATTTTGCTTGTTAATTTAAATAAACTACAGATTCTTTTGAATTTTCTACATAGACTAGATCACATACAAATAATAACAATTCTTATTTCTTTCTTTTCAACTTATATATAATTTTTCACCATCTTATTGTGCTGACTGAAATCTTCATGACAGGGTTGAATAAAACTGAAGATAGCAGGCATTGACAGAAAGTTTTAAACCTCTGGTTTTATTATGGTTGCTTGAATTTTTGTTTGTAGATCTCCTTTATCAGATTTAGAAAGTTTCTTCCTATTTCTAGTTTGATAAGAGTACCTATCACTAGTACCTATCATTAGTGCATGCCACTTTTTGTTACTATTTTTCTGTGTATATTAAGATGGTCCTTTATTCTATCAATGTGATGGCCCTCATTAGCACGTACTGCAGTCTTACATTTAAAGCATATGTTTCATAACCTGTAGATAATTAGGTATATTTTTATCCAATTTGACAATCTTTGAGTTTTAATTGAAGTATTCCATTTTCACTTAATGGATTATCCTCTTTAGAGCTAATGAAATTAGTGATATTTTCAGGTTAAATCTACCATCTACCTGCCTGTTTTCTGTTCTCTGAGGACAATAATCTTCATCCTGGAGGAAATTGAAAATTGATTTCAAGTCAAATTGGAAGGTGTAAAAACCAGTTACAAGAGAGAAAGTTAATGAATAAAATAATATGAACACACTTTCTTCAGTTTCCTGAAATTTAAGATAGTCATAATAAAGAATATTAAAAACTTTCCATAAGCATTGTACACCTACCACCATCATGTGAGAAAGCACCAAAAAATTAGAAAATAACCCTCCAGAGTTTTCCTATCATCAGTTCTCCAATGTCTCAATTTGATATATGTAAATATGTGTGTATACAAAAACATATTCAGTCTGCATGTGTGTGTGTGTGCACATGTGCATATGCACACATGTTTCTTTCATGTACTTATCCTCCTGGAAAATAAAATATCTTTACTGACAAAAAATTATTTTATGCTGTGGGGTTCCAAACATTACTGGGTATTAGAATCAAAAGAGGATCGCTTTAGGGAAAAAACAGCTTCTAGATTCAATTTATTTTAATTTCAGATTCTAGATTTTATTTTAGAATGACTTTGCTTCTCAGGTGGTTCTGAGGTTCACTCTACTTCAGAAAATAGTGCCTTAAAGGATTCTGAAATAAATGTAAATGGTAATGGTAACACAAAAGCACACTATGTGTGACTCATATCACTTAAATCTCAGTCAAGGGCTGTTTTAACCAGAAGAGCTAGAAACTGATTCTAAAACAGATATACATTTTCCCAAAATTCACTGGCATTCAACAACTATATATGCATAGTGTAGGTATGATTAAAGAGATTTAGATCTAAAAAAGAAAGGAACTTCTTTGGTGCCAATAGAATTGCACCCATAGCTTACATTGGCATACAGTAGACATCATAAACAGTTCTCAGACTGCTTGTGTGGGAGGTCATGAGGAAGATGTTTATTTTCCATGTGGGATAAAGGGCAGCCCCCACTCACCTACCACAACAAAACAAAACAAACAAACAAACAAAAAAACAAACAAAACCTTGGCTTAGAAAAACAGAGCAACTGAGACATCTCCCAGAATACTCAGGATCTTGTGGCCATCCCGAAGATTTGCTCCCTCCTGTTCCAGTTTCCTTGTATCCTCCTTTTCCTCTATGAAAAAAGAAGAAAATAATTTGGTTATTATGTGGGAAGATTTTCAACTATTGCTTTTTAAAGAGCAATTAAAAGTGAATTGTGGGCAGTATTTGAAAAGAGTGCTTTATTTCTACAGCTATTGAGATAAAAGTTAAATTAAGCCTACAAAAGTTCTCTCAAAAGCTATTTCGGATGAGTGCTATGCAAATTGCAGTCATGAGGGACCCTGCATAAACTCAACATTGAACTCTATTGTTCAGCAACTGTGTTGAACTTATTTTAAAACTATTCATGACTCGATAATAACAAACCAGAAAAGAATTTTATGACAAAATGCCAATCAGAATAGGTCAGAAACCAAAGGAATTGTAAAAAAAAAAAAAAAAAGTCAAGTTCTCGTGGCAGGCTGGTGCTTGCAACAAACTGTTGGCAGGTGCAACAAATAAGGATCAAAAATGTTCTATCCAGCTCTTTACTTCATCTTCCAAATTCAGATTGTTATTCAGCTCTCTGGTCCAGGAGGTTACCCCAGTGGGCTTCTCTATCTATGTAGTTCCCATTGGATTTTCCAGTGGGAAGTTCCAGCAGGAAGTCAGAGGGAGGGCAGACAGAAGTCGGATAGTCACAAGGCAAAGCAAACTTGGGAGGAATGAATTCCTTCCCTGGGCATTACTGCTCTTCCTAAGCCTCATCTAAGATTCTACTGTCCAGACCTCCCAGTCTTGTTAGGTTTGAGGTTGGTAATAATACTTACCTTGTGCTATCCCTGTGGCAACTCTACAAACTTCCTGTATATTATCAGTCCTTAAAAAAAATTCTCTTCAATTTATCCTACTTTGGAATCTGACTGACACATTCTAATATATTTTATCAAGAGAGATAAATATTTTACAGGAAATAAAAAGAATAGAAACTGAGTGGAAAATAATTTACAACCATATAAAGAGAAGAAAAAAATACTTTGATTCCCCCTTATTTTCCTTTCTTATAGTGAAAACTCTGCCTTCTTCAAAGTCATGTTTATAACTAAAGGTCAAGTTAGGTTTTTCTGTTTATTTGCTTTTTATGGAAGTCATTTATACAGACAGCAGCAGTTCATGCTAGTTGACCAAGAGGACACTGAACAAATGATAGATCTTTTACCTCCTCATTCTCAAGCATTTGACAGTTTTAGTTATTTATCTATCTATTGATTGTTCATCATTCAAAAGATACAGAAATGCATTTTTATCCTAAAAGATTTCAGCGATCTCAGATTATTTAAAATAAAACATAAAAGAGTTCATATATCCTGCAAATATTCTTTTTTCTATCCCATATTCTCTAAAAACAATGTTGGCAATTGAATATGTGTTTTTTTATTTTTTACTACTCTTGCACAAATTAAAAAAAAACACTTTAAATAAAAAAATGAAAGTATGGTATTTATTGTTGCTCTGTCACTCAGTTGTGTCTGACTCTTTGCGACCCCATGGACTGCAGCACTCCAGGCTTCCCTGTCCTTCAATATCTAGCAGAGTTTGCTCAACTTTAGTCCATTGAGTCAAAGATGCCATCCAATCATCCCATCCTCTGTCACCCCTTTCTCCTCCTTATCTTGATCCTTCCCAGCATCAGGGTCTTTTTAAATTAATCAGCTCTTCCTATTGGAATTTCATCTTCAACATCTGTCTTTCCAATGAATATTCAGGACTGAATTCCCCTAGGATTGACTGGTTTGATCTCCTTGCAGTCCAAGGGTCTCTCAACTCTTCTCCAATACCACAGCTCAGAAGCATTCATACTTCAGCATTCAGCGTTCTTTATGGTCCAACTCTCACATCCATATATGACTAACGGAAAAACCATAGCTTTGAATATACAGACTTTTGTCGGCAAAGTGATGTCTCTGCTTTTTAAGACACTGTCTAGGCTTGTCATAGCTTTTCTTCCAAGAAGCAAGTGTCTTTTAATTTCATGGCTGCAGTTACCATCCACAATGATTTTGGAGCCCAATAAAATAAAGTCTATCACTGTTTCCATTATTTTCCCCATCTATTTGCTATGAAGTGATGGGACCAGATATCATGATCTTAGTTTTTTGAATGTTGAATTTTAAGCCAGCTTTTTCACTCAAATATATATGGTAAGTATATGCTTGTATAAAACTGACTTTTCATTTAATCATTGTGTTTCAGAGATTGCTCCTAATCAGTAAATAGAGATTTTTACAGTATTCTTTTGAGGAACATATAGTAGTACATAAGAATGTATAGAAGGATACAAGCAGTATAGAAGGATGCCATTTAATTTAGTTGGTGCTGACATATTTTATTGGTTTTACATTTTTCCTCAACTCAGCTATGAAAACTTTTGTATATAAGTTTTTCATAAAATAGTTTTGCTGAAATTAATTCACATAACATGTTCATTTATTTTTAGTACATTTACAGAGTTGTGTGACTATCACTACAACTGATTTTAAAACATTTTTACCATCCACAAAATAAACATAATAATCTAAGTAGTCACTCCTTAGCCTCAAGCCCATAAAATGGAGGTAACCATTAATTTACTTTCTATTTCTATCAATTTGTCTATTCTACATTTAAAGTGAGTGGAATCAAATAATATGTAGCTTGCTTTCCTTTTCATTGTTTACTTTGCATAATGTTTTCAAGTTTCATCCATATTGTTGCATGTATCAGCACTTCCTTTTTATTGCTGAATAATATTTCGACATATGAATATACCACATTTAAAAAATTCATCCATTGATGGAATTTTGGGTTGTTTCAACTTTTCTACTATGAATAATAATGCTATGAACATATATGTACAAGTGTTTTTAAGGGCACATGTTTTCAAATCTTGGGTATAAACCTAGGAAAGGAATTGTTAAGTCATATATTAACTCTATATTTAATTTTTTGAAGAAGTGCTAAACTGTTTTCCAAAATGATTGTGCTATTTTAGATTCCCATCAAAATTAGTCATTTTCTTTTAAAAATAGCCATCCTATTGGGTATAAAGTATATTTAATTGTGACTTTGATTTGTATTTTCATGATGACTAATGATGTACAGCATCTTTTCACAGATAATTTGACAATTCATATAGTTTATCTGGGAAATATCTGTTTAGATTCTTTGCCCATTTTTAATTGGGTCATACATTCTTATATCACTGAACTATTTATAAACGCTAGAAATAAAACACTCATCTGATGTATGATTTTCAAATATATTTTTCCCATTTTCTAGTTTTTTTCACTTGCTTGATGGTATTCTTTAAACATTAAATTTTTAAGAATTTTGATAAAGATAAGTTGTTTTTAATAATTTTATAAAGTCCACTTTATGTTTTCTTGCTTGTGTTTCTAGCATTATATCTCAGAATGCTCTGTCTAACCTAAGGTCACAAAGATTTATACTTATACTTTTCCTGTGAGTTTTATAGTTTTAGGTCTATAATTTGAGTTATTTTGAAAGTTCAAATACAATTTTGTTTCTTCTAAATAGATTCTTTAAAAGAGAATTGCTCATCCAAAGGTCATGTGGATTTTTTAAAACTTTGAAATATACTGCCAAATAAACTTCCAATGCATTTGTTAATTTATTCTCGCAAAAAGTAACCGTGAGAGTAAAATGTCTGGCTAAGGCCAACAGTAGAAGTGTTCTGCTTTAAATTTTCTGGGTGTTTTTGCCAATGTGAGAAAGTTTACCTCATTTTAATTTGACTTTTGCTAATTACAGATGAGCAAGATATTTATAACTGCTTCTAAGACATTTAATTTTAGTTTTCTAAAAATTGTCTACTAATATTTTTTACCATTCTTTTCTACCAGAAAATTAGTATTTTGTTCATCTATAGCTTCTCTTTAACATTTTATCAATGTAAGATCTCTGATTAAGACTAAATATGATAAATGAGGAAATAATAAAACATATTCATCAAAAATTTAAAGTATAAGTACAGAAAGAATTTAGAGAGTTTCATGAGATTAAAACTAACTAACTAAATAAAAGGATTCAGACTGACGTCAGAATTCTCAACAGCAATATGGCATACAAAGAGAAAATACATGGCCATTAAAAATACCCTTGAGAGAAGTATTTTAGGAAGAAGATAAACACATTCTTGAAGACATAATGAAATATGAATAATATAATATAGAATAAGGGTACATAAATAACCTTGGGAATTTTATGCAGCCTTCTAAAGTGGACTCTACCTTGGAGTGGTATAGAAAAAGCTATTGAATTTAAAAAGAAAAATGAATTCATAGTTATAACCTGATTTTCCTGTTTTGATAAAGTTATTATTATTTTACATATTATGTTATTAAAAGTAGTAGCATTTATATACATAATAATTATGATTTCTACACTGATAGGTATTTACAATCAAACAAGCTTTTGTATGACACAGGAATATCTAAGAGATATTAGAGGTTTAGTTCCAGACCACCACAATAGACCAAATATCAGAATAAAATGATTCACATAAATTTTTTGGTCTCCTAGGTTATACAAAAGCTTTATTCACACTATAATCTATTAAGTGTGTAATATCATTATGTCTAAAAAGCAACATAGATGCCTTAATTTTAAAAAAAGTTTTACTACCAAAAAATGCTAGCCATCATCTGAGGCTTTGGTGAGTTATAATCTCTTTGTTGGTGGAGGATCTTGCCTTGAAACGGTTTAAAATGTTGCAAAAATTATCAAGATGTGGCACATGAACATGAAGTGAGCTAAAGCTATTGAAAAATTGCACTGATAGGCTTGCTCAACACAAAGCTGTCACAAACTTTCAATCTGTAAAAAATGCAACATCTGCAAAACACAATGAAATGAGTTCTAAGAAAATGAGGCTTGCCTGTATTCTAAAATGACAAAGTCATCCTGAACTCTAAGATACATCTATAGCAATCCAGAATGAAGATTTTGGAATATAGCAATAGAGTAGTTTGGTGGTAACAAGAGAGAGAAAAAAAGTATGGGCATACAAAACTAATCACTTGATTCAGGGTAAAATTGTAGATATTAATACACATTTGAGGTCAATAGAAAAATAATAACCCATCTGAGAAAGTTAGAAATAATTATAAGAAAAATAAAATTAGAATTACTATTTTTCATAAATGTAGACAAGTAAATATACCCAATGTAAAATGGGAAAGAAAAAAAAAACTTAGCAGAATTCATAAAATAAAAAATTTCCAGTTGGGTAATCTATAATAAACACAAAGTAATAAAGACCTTGACTAAATAAAAGTGTAGTCTGACATCAGCAAGATGGTGGAACAGGAAGTCCCAGGCCCTCATTCCCCCATGGAGAAAGAAACTTAAAAACAGTACCTGGACTCAAATTTCTTTGTGAAGACTTCAGATAAAAGGCGACAGCTTCCCAGGCTAGCAAGCAAAAGTCAACAAGAGTCACATGGAAATAAGTGAAAAACTTTGCTGCATTTTCCCACATTAGTCTCTCCTCTTTACTAAGCCACTGAGGCAAATTGGGAAAAAACTCCCAACTCCTGGCTTTTAATTGGGAGGAAAAGAGAAGAGCAGAATGTGCAGCAATGTTTCGGACTTTGGAGACCTATGAAGGGACTGGTTTCTGTATCCCTTGACTGTGTTAAAGGAAGAGAGGTATAATTTGTACGGGAGGTTGGGGGCCTTGAGAACAAAGGTTAGTTCCATAGCTTGTTAAAGCACCAGAGGAACTGCAGTACCATAGGCAGGCACCAGGCGGAGGAAGAGATTCAGTTCAGTTCAGTTCAGTGGCTCAGTCGTGTCCGACTCTTTGCGACCCCATGAATCGCAGCACGCCAGGCCTCCCTGTCCATCACCATCTCCCGGAGTTCACTCAGACTCACGTCCATAGAGTCAGTGATGCCATACAGCCATCTCATCCTCTGTCGTCCCCTTCTCCTGCCCCCAATCCCTCCCAGCATCGGAGTCTTTTCCAATGAGTCAACTCTTCGCATGAGGTGGCCAAAGTACTGGAGCTCTAGCTTTAGCATCATTCCTTCCAAAGAAGTCCCAGGGCTGATCTCCTTCAGAATGGACTGGTTGGATCTCCTTGCAGTCCAAGGGACTCTCAAGAGTCTTCTCCAACACCACAGTTCAAAAGCAGCAATTCTTCGGCACTCAGCCTTCTTCAGTTCAACTCTCATATCCATACATGACAACTGGAAAAACCATAGCCTTGACTAGACGGACCTCAGTCAGCAAAGCAATGTCTCTGCTTTTGAATATACTATCTAGGTTGGTCATAACTTTTCTTCCAAGGAGTAAGCGGCTCTTAATTTCATGGCTGCAGTCACCATCTGCAGTGATTTTGGAGCCCCAAAAATAAAGTCTGACACTGTTTCCACTGTTTCCCCATCTATTTCCCATGAAGTGATGGGACCAGATGCCATGATCTTACTTTTCTGAATGTTTAGCTTTAAGCCAACTTTTTCAGTCTCCTCTTTCACTTTCATCAAGAAGCTTTTGAGTTCCTCTTCACTTTCTGCCATAAGGTTGGTGTCATCTGCATATCTGAGGTTATTGATATGAGCAAGAGATTATGGGACACTAAAAGATAAAAACAAAACAAAACATCTTTAACTGCAATTTACATACACTAACCAAGAAAGGATACATCTTTGGAAAAGGCCAGAGAGAGTCTGGTAATCTCTAGCCATGATTATTTGTGAAGGCCTTTCTGAGTCAAACCTGACTGAAGCGACTTAGCAGCAGCAGCAGCCTGTAAGGACAGAGAGAGGTAGGTGTTTGTTTGTTTGTTTGTTTTAATGCCAAAGAGTCAACAAAAGATCACAAGACATACAAAGAAACAACTTTATATTTTCATGAAACAAATAAAGGACATTAAAGAAATGGAGATTAATTACTTGACGAAGAATTCAAAATATCTGTCTCAAAGATGATTCTTGAGCTAAAAGAGAACACAGATAAATAAATAAACTCAGGAAAAAGATGCATGAACAAAATGAGAATATCAGTGAGATAGAAACTATAAAAAAAAAACTAAACAAAAAAGTATTAACTAAAAAATACAATAACTGAATTGAAAAATTCACTAGGGATTCAACAGACTTCAAACAGAAGAAAGAATCAGCAAACTTGAAGACAAATCACTTTAAATAGACAAATGGAAGAGGGGAAAAATGGATTAAAAAGTGAGAAAGACAGCCTAAAGAATTTATGGAATACTATTATGTAGATTAGTTGTGCATTATAGGAGTCCCAAAGGGAGAAGAATGAGAGAAAAGGGCATAGAGCCAGATCATAGAAATAATGGCCATAATCTCAATAACCTCAGATATACAGATGAAATCACCCTAATGGTAGAAAGTAAAGAGGAACTATAGAGCCTGTTGATGAAAGTGAAAGAGTAGAATGAAAAAGGTGGCTTAAAATTCAACATTCAAAAAACTAAGATCATGGCATCTCATCCCATCATTTCATGGCAAATAAATGGGGAAAAAAATGGAAACAGTGACAGACTTGTCTTCTTGGGCTCCAAAATCACTGCAGACGGTGAGTATGATTCTCATAAGGGCACTAATCCTATTCATAAGGGGTCTTGGCTTATCACTTCATCTATTCCTTATTACCTTCCAAAGGCATCACCTCCTAATACCATCACATTGAGAGGTGGGTTTTCAACAAATTAATTTAGCGGTGGAGACACACATTTTTGATCCATAACATTTTTACCTTGCTCCCCCAATTTATGTCCATCTCACATGCAAAATACATTCATCAAAACAACTTTCAAAAACCTTAACTCATTCTAGCATCAATCCTGGACTCTAAAATTCAATGTTTCATGGAAATAACACCTAAATCAAGTGTGGGTGAGGCACAAGATACTTGAGGAAAAATTTCGCTTTAGTTGTGAACTTGTGAAACCAAACATTATTTTTTAAAATACAATGGTAGGATCAGCATAGGATAGACATTCCCTTTCAAAAATGGAGAAAAAGGAAAGGAGGAAAGAGTGATGGGTCACAAGGCTATACAAAATGTAGCAAAGCAAACTTTATGAGATTTAAAGCTCAGGAATAATCCTGTGGGCTTTATACTCTATCCTACAGGCCCACTGGAGTGTCAGTCCCATCTTTCAGATGTATAAAGATATGACCTTCTGGACTCACTGAGGTGGCAGCCCATCCCCGCAGCCCGTCCCCGCAGCCCATCCCCGCAGCCCATGCTGTGGCCTCCCCCATGCTGTGTCTCTCTGTGGCATCTGTCCATGCCTTCTTGGACTTCTTCTGGAGTGAGAATGCACTCCCAGGTCTCTGCATGGGCTCTCTACTGGGCTTCGATCCATGCCTTGGAAATTAAGGGGGGAGGCAAATCTGCCCCAGGCCTACACAGGCTGATCCTGTGGTAGGTCTGGCAATCTGATGATTTCTGAATTGCCACTAAGGGTCCTTTTCCCCTAGTCTTAAAGAATAGTATAGGTTCACAGCTTACTTCTAGGGTTCAGCCCTGTAGAGTCTAGGAAGTCCAATAGTTTCCATTCATTTTGTCCCACTTTCCTTAGTTACAATTGGTTAAACTGAGAATTTTCTAGATCTTTTAGTTTTGCTTAAAATTTTCATTTTAAGATCATCTCTCTTCTCTTTCATTTTACCATAAGGAGTCAAGCTATACCTTCAACAAACTGCTTGGAAATTTCCTTAGCTAAATATTCATTTCATTGCTCATAAGTTCTACTTTTCACAGAACACTAAAACATAATTAGACCAAATTTTGCCATTTTGTTACAAGGGTAACCTTTTCTCCATTGTTCAGTAACATATTTTTATTTCCATCTGAGACCACATCATGATAACTTTTACTGCCATAATTTTTACCCACATGATTACTTATATATTCACTAAGAACATTAATGCTTTCTCTACAGCTATCCTTTTTTTCCAGCTTCCCTGGTTGTTGTTACTGTCCAGTTGCTCAGTCATGTCTGACTCTTTGTGACACCATGGACTGTAGCATGCCAGACTTCCCTGTCCTTCACCATCTTCTGGAGCTTGCTCATGTCCATTGAATCAGTGATGTCATCCAACCATCTCATCTTCTGTTGTTCCCATCTCCTCTTGCCTTCAATCTTTCCCAGCATCAGAGCAAAGTATTGGACCTTCAGCTCGAGCATCAGTCCTTCCAGTGAATATTCAGGATTGACTTCCTTTAGGATGGACTGGTTGGATCTCCTTGCAGTCCAAGAGACTCTCAAAAGTCTTCTCCAACACCATAGTTCAAAACCATCAATTTTTTGGCGCTCAGCCTTCTTTATGATCCAACTCTCACATCCATACATGACTACTGGAAAAATCATAGCTTTGACTAGATGGATTTTTGTTGCAAAGTAATGTCTCTGCTTTTTAACATGCTGTCTAGATAGGTCACAGCTTTTCTTCCAAGGAGCAAACATCTTTTAATTTCATGGCTGCAATCACCATCTGTAGTGATTTTGGAGCCCCCCAAAATAAAATCTGTCACTGTTTCCATTGTTTCCCCATCTATCTGCCATGAAGTGATGGGGCCGCATGCCATGATCTTAGTTTTTTGAATGTAGAGTTTTAAGACAGCATTTTCATTCTTCTCTTTCACCTTCATCAAGAGGCTTTTTAGTTCCTCTTCATTTTCTTTCATAAGGCTTCAGTGGTGGGTCAGATGTAAATAACCACCTGCAATGTGGGGGACCTAGGTTCAATCCCTGGGTTGGGAAGTCCCCCGGAGAAGGTAATGGCTACCCATTCCAGTATTCTGGCTGAGAGAATTCCATGGACAGAGGAGTCTCGCAGGCCCCAGTCCATGGGGTTGCAAAGGGTTGGACACAACTGAATGACTTTCACTTTCAAGCTTCCCAGGTAGCTAAGGTAAAGAATCCAACTGCCAATGCAGGAGACCTGAGTTTGATTCCTGGGTCAGGAAGATACTCTGGAGAAAGAAATAGCAACCCACTCCAGTATTCTTACCTGGGAAATCCCATGGACAGAGGAGCCTGGCAGGCTAGAGTCCGTGGGGTTGCAAAAGAGTCGGAAATGACTTAATGACAAAACAACAAAAACAATCCCTTTTTCCAATAACATCCTCGCTGAAATCACCTATGGAGTTCTATTTGCAGCAATAGCGTGTTATCTAGTATGCATCTCAAAACTAGTTCCGTCTCTAACCATTATCCTGTCCCAAACCCACTTCCACACATTTAGGTATTTGTTACAGAAACAGCCCTACTTCTCAGAACCAATTTCTGCATTAATGTGTTCAGGCTGCTATTTTAGCAATACCATTAACTGGATGGGTTATAAAAAATAGAAATTTATTATCTAGATTCCTGGAGACAGCATCCATCCTCAAACTCTTTCAAAAATGTGAAAAGGAGGAAAGATTTCAAAGCTCATTTAGGAGGCCAGCATTATTTCAACACAAAAGCCAGGCAAAGACACAACAGGAAGAAATGAACAAAACACAAGAGAAAAAAAATCATCAACAAACAGTAGTAAATCAAATTCAAAAGCATGTCAAAAGAATTATACATAATAATCAATTGGGATTTATTCTGGAATGAAAAGGTGGTTCAACATAAGAAAATTAGTCAATAAATTTTGTCATATCAACAGAATAAAGGACAAGAAACATATGATTAACTCTTGATATATAAAAGATATTTGATATAACACCATTGTGTGATAAAAACACTTAATAAACTAAGAATAGAAGGAAACCACCTTAACAAAATAAACATCATACATGAAAAAATATTACAGCTGACTCATACTTTATGATAATAGGCTGACAGATCATTTTCTCCAACATCAGAAAAAAGTCCAGGATGTTAGCTCTTACCACTTCTCCCCTTCATGCCACTGAAAGTACAAGCAATCAGATAGAAAAAAAAATGATATCCAAACTAATAAGAAATAATCAATTTATCTCTGTTTACATATGTCATTATTTTTAATGTAGAAAACCCAAAGATACACGCACACACACACAGTTAGAACTAATAAATTAATTCAGCAAATTTGCAGGATACAAAGTCATTATGCTCGATTATGTCCCCCAAATCAGTTGCATTTTTATACATTAACAATCCAAAAGTAGAATTAAAAGAGCAATTCCATTTACAATATTATCTAAAGAATAAGATACTTAGGAAAAAACCTAACCGAGGAAGTGAAAGAATTGTACTTTGAAAACTATAAATCATTGCTGAAAGAACCTGAAGAAGACACTGATGAGTCTAGGCTATTTGCAGGGAAGGAATGGAGATGCAGATGTAGAGAATGGAGGGGTGGACACAGCGGGGGAAGGAGAGAGTAGGACGAATGTAGAAAGTAGCACTGACATATATAATCTCTCATGTGTAAAACAGCAGGTGGGAAGTCAAAGAAAGGCAATGCCCAAGAATGCTCAAACTACCGCACACTTGTGCTCATCACACATACTAGCAAAGTAATCCTCAAAATTCTCCAAGCCAGGCTTCAACAGTACATGAACTGTGAACTTCCAGATTTTCAAGCTGGATTTAGAAAAGGCAGAGGAACCAGAGATCAAATTGCCAACATCCCCTGGATCATCAAAAAACAAGAGAGTTCCAGAAAAACATCTACTTTTGCTTTATTGACTATACCAAAACCTCGGCTCTCTGGACTATGGAAAATTCTGAAAGAGATGGGACTATCAGACCAGCTGACCTGCCTCCTGAGAAATCTGTATGCAGGTCAAGAGCAACAGTTAGAACTGGACTTGGAACAACAGACTGGCTCCAAATCTGGAAAGGAGTAAGTCAAGCCTCTATACTGTCACAATGCTTATTTAACTTATATGCAGAGGACTTCATGAGAAATGCCAGGCTGGATGAAATACAAGCTGGAATCAAGATTGCTTGGAGAAATATCAATAATCTTAGATATGCAGATAACACCACCCTTATGGCAGAAAGTAAAGAACTAAAGAGCCTCTTGATGAAAATGAAAGAGGAGAGTGAAAAAGTTGGCTTAAAATTCAACTTTCAGAAAACTAAGATCATGGTATCCAGTCCCATCACCTCATGGCAAATAGATGGGAAACAATGGAAACAGTGGCTGACTTTATTTTTCTGGGCTCCCAAATCACTGCAGATGGTGACTGCAACCATGAAATTAAAATACACTTGCTCCTTGGAAGAAAAGCTATGACCAACCTAGACAGCATATTAAAAAGCAGATATATTACTTTACCAACAAAGGTTCATCTTGTCAAAGCTATGGTTTCTCCATTAGTCACGTATGGATGTGAGAATCAGACTATAAAGAAAGCTGAGCCCAGAAAAATTGATGCTTATGAGCAGTGGTATTGGAGAAGACTCTTGAGAGTCCCCCTTGGACTGCAAGAATATCCAACCAGTCTATCCTGAAGGAATCAGTCTTGCATATTCATTGGAAGGACTGATGCTGAAGCTGAAATTCCAATATTTTGGCCACCTGGTGTGAAGAACTGACTCATTGGAAAAGACCCCAATGCTGGGAAAGATTGAAGGCAGGAGGAGAAGGGGAAAACAGAGGATGAGATGGTTGGATGACATCACCGACTCAGTGGACATGAGTTTGAGCAAGCTCCAGGAGATGGTGAAGGACAGGGAAGGCTGGTGTGCTTCAGTCCATGGGGTCACAAAGAGTATGACACAGCTGAATAATAACAACAGTCACTGTAGAAAACAATATGAAGTTCCCTAAAAAAATTAAAAGTTACCATATATTCTAGAATTCCCACTTCTGTATGTGTATATATATATATACATATATATATATATACTCAAAATAATTGAAAACAAGATTTACAAGAGATATTTGCACACCCATTTTCATTATAGCATTGTTCATAGTTTTCATAAGGAAGACCCAACCCAAATGCCCACCATGGTATGAATGGAGAGAGAAAATGTGCTATATACATATGATGGAATATTTTTCAGCCCTAAAAATGAAGGAAATCTTTTCACATTTTGCCACATGGGTGAACTATGAGGACATTATTTTAGGTGAAATGAACAAGTCATATTGCATAATTTCATGTATATAATGTATCTAAAATAGCCTAGTTTATAGAAACACAAAATAAGGTGATAGTTGCCAGGAGCTTTGGAGAAAAATATAAGGGGAGTTGTTGTCAATGGGCATAGAGTTTTATAAGATGAAAACATGTGCTAGAGATTTGTTATATAACAGTGTAAATATACTTAGAACCACTGAACAGTGCCCTAAAAATAGCTAAGATTATAAATTTTACCTTATGTGTTTTTCACTACAATTTGAAAAATGAGTCACAAACCTGAAAAAACAGGAGTGTTCACTAATTCTGCTTCATTGTTAGCTCAAAGGAAAATACTTGACATTTGAGATATTTTTTCCTTTTTGGATGAGATGTAGGTATTCAAAATTCAAAAACAAAAACACAAACGTCATTTGTGGAATTATGTAAAAGGTGTGTTCTCTTATGTTTTATATGTAGAAGTGAAGAGGGTAAATATGTTGTTTTCTGTTTTAATGTTCTATTGTTAGACGAATATAAGAAATTAAATCTTATCATCAGTACTTAAAAGTCATCTTATTTGACTTCTAAAGCAATTGAAAAATAAATACAAATTCTGATAACTGTGCAATTTCTGTTGAAATCACTTCATTGTAACTAATTTCTTTTGGATCTAGTTTAATATTTAAAGTTTTTAAAATGTTTGATACTCAATATTTACCTATCTTTCTATCCATTGGTTATAGGCTTCATAATTACATAATGAAATTTTAATCTCCATGTTATGACAATATTTCAAATGTGTAAAGGTAGACTATACATCCTCTCTGCCCTAAACCATCACTTATTTAACGTGAGGAATATACTAACTCACCGACTGGCATACACTGGCATCATTGACTCGATGGTCATGAGTTTGAGCAAGCTCCAGGAGTTGGTGATGAACAGGGAGACCTGGCGTGCTGCAGTCCATGGGGTCGCAGAGTCAGATACAACTGAGTGACTGAACTGAACTCATACCATAAGGCTCCTTATTTATATAATGTCCACATATTTTGTCTTATCAGCTGAGTCCTCTTTTTGTAACTGTCCAGTCTGTTAAATTAAGAATGCTATTAATCATAAAGAAGACTGTTGCCTTAACTTTCCCTTGGTCTGTAGGACCTCAGCTGGCTGCCTCTCCCTTTCAGTTCAAGGGTCACCATAGCCAGTTGGCCAGTGTCTAGGTTTCCGTGAGTCAGACTTCCTGATCACAATTTTGGCTTCATTGTTCATTATAGCTACCAGCCCATCTCATCTTTGGGGACTAGGTGTGGGTCCCTGTTGCCCAGGAATTCCATCATCCTCACTGAGTTTTGGAAAATCCAGGTTGATAGCAGCAGTTCCCAATGTGACTTTCTACAGATATGAGGCACCATAAAGATTTTCAAGGATGGTGGACTCCCCTCTCAAGTCATGGTAAAGGATTCTCTGGATTCTGAAGATACAAATTTTAATCTGTGCAAGAGCTCATTAACAATGCAGATTCCTAACTTGAATCTTAAAGATAACAGATCAGAAGTTGGGGGGGCACTCTGGAATCTCCCCGAGTGATGCTAACACACATCCATTGTGACCTGCCCACCTCCCTTTTTTTTGTCTCATTTCAATATAACGGCAAGCATGGACCCATGGATAAGTGATTCCCTAGAATGCTGATAGTTATTAACATCTTCCAGAGCTCCTTCCCTATTGCAAATTGCTACTTACCCCCTTTTGAGGTAACCACAGTCTAGAAATATGTCTGCTGCTTTTGTAAAACATAATTTTACTATAAAAACATTTTTAAAATCTTAAGTAAACTTTTTTTCTGTGGTTGTTTTATTTATCATTATATGCATGGATATAACCTTGTGGGACTAGCCCATACAAACTGTATTGCTGAGATTGACCCATATGGTTTGATACACTTGTTTTGACTATTACATAATATTCTATTGTGTGAGTGCACCACAGTTAATTTACCCATTCTTCAGTGATAGACATTTTGATTGTTTCCAAGATCTTTCTAGTAAAAACAGGACTGTATTAAACTTTTAAACACATGATTTCTGTTGAGCATTTATAAGAGTTTTCTTGGATATGTTCCCAGAAATGGAACTTTCTAGTCATAGTGAGATATGCAAATATTCAACTTTATAACATAAGTCTAAATTGTTTCCTAAAGTCATTATACCAGCTTACATTTCTACCTATAATGAATAAAAGATTTTTCATTCATATCATCTACAGATCTTAGTATTTGAAAGTGTCTTAAGTAATGGTAATTTAATAGGTGCACAATATTTCTTTAGAATTTCACTTACATACCTCATTAAAGTGGTTAAAGATATCTTTTAAACATTTACTAACCATGTATGTATTCTCCTTTACAGAATGCCATTCTTACCGTTGGAGGATTTTTGTCCTGTAACTATTTAGATTTTACTCTTTATTACTTTATTGTATTACATTTGTATTTTTCACATGACAAATTACCACCAACTCAGTGGCTTAAAGCATCAGAAACTTACCACCTCACAATTTCTGTAAGTCCAAAGAGTAGTAGATTGTGCCTGGATTACTTTGCTTACAGGTTTGAAATCCAGGTATCAACCTTCTCAGAGACAGAGTTCTCTCTTTCAACCTCACTTGTTGGCAGAATTCACTTCTTTGTGCCTGTGTGATGGATATTCCCATTATCATGTTAGTTGTTGGCCAGAGAACACTCAGCCAGAGGCTGCTCACAGATCCGTCTCATACACACTCACGGACAGTTCACAATGTGGGTGTACACTGTTGTCCAGGACAACCGGTGTGCATGCCTATTTCCCTATTTTCTACAACTAGCTGGAAACTGAATGAGCTCACCAGGTTAGGTGAGGTTCATCTGGATAACCTCCTCAACATTAGGGAGATTGGGGACCTTAATCACATCATAACAATCCCTTCATAGTAGCACATAGGTTAGTGTTTGACTAAATGAAGAAGTGTGTCTACTAGGGACTGGGAATTTTAGGGTCAGTATAGATTTCTGCCCACTTCAACGTCATAGATACCATCTAACAATTTTAAACTCAAATTATTGTTTTCCTTAAAGTTTCTTATTTTTTTCAATGAATTCCTTTTTTATTATTAATCTTCATTCTTTAATCCCATTTTACTAGGGGTTTTTTTTTTTTTTTTTTCCCCTAATGTCCTTTTTTGTACCAAGATTCCATCCAGGTTACTATGTTACCATGTTTAGTCACCATGTTTCCTTGGGCTCTTCCTAGGCATGACAGTTTCTCAGACTTTGTGGGGTTTTTTTGATGATTTTGACAGTTTTGAGGATTATTGATTACGTATTTTGTAGCATGTCGCTCAATTTGAGTTTCTCCCATACTTTTATGTGGTGAGACTGGGGTTATGGATTTTAAGGAAGAAGATCCTAGAGGTTGAAAACCATTTTCAACACATTCTATCAAGGGTATATGCTCTCAGTATGACTTATCACAGAGGATATTGACTTTAATCATTTGGCTAAATTAGTGTTGACCACGTTTTTCCACTTTAGTCACGAGGTACTATGTATCACCATTTTTATGCACTGTAGGATTTAGGCTGTTATATTGTTTAAGAGAATTATAATCTATCTGTATGTAGTTATTTGAGTCAAATCAGCCTATAATGTTCTTTTCGTGTACTGTACTTATGTTTTGCTACATGATTGTACTATTCTTACAAAACAAATTGACAAGGCATTCTTTTCTAATCTCTGTAAAAGCATGTATAAATTGGGATGATCTATCAGGTGACAACTGGTAGAACTCACTTAGAAAACCATATGGCAATAGTATTTGTCTTCATCAAGTTTTGACCTTTGTGTAAGTTTCTTTTTTAGTCTCAGCATTCTTCATGCAATCTAATTTTACCTGTTAGATTAAGTTATATATTAAAAGAATTGTCCATTTCTTCAAAGTTTTTAAATGTTCTACTGCTGCTGCTGCAGCTGCTAAGTCGCTTCAGTCGTGTCCGACTCTGTGCGACCCCACAGACGGCAGCCCACCACGCTCTCCCGTCCCTGGGATTCTCCAGGCAAGAACACTGGAGTGGGTTGCCATTTCCTTCTCCAATGCATGAAAGTGAAAAGTGAAAGTAAAGTCGCTCAGTCATGTCTGACTCTTAGCGACCCCATGGACTGCAGCCTACCAGGCTCCTCCATCCATGGGATTTTCTAGGCAAGAATACTGGAGTGGGGTGCCATTGCCTTCTCCAAATGTTGCACTAAGTTACTAATATCATTATCACAGAATATTATTAATGACTGTTCTATCTATGGACCTGTGTTTTTCCATTCAGAATAATATTGTGTCTTCTCTTTACTTCTTTATCAGTCTTACCAGAATTTTTGCTCTCTGATACAGGATGATTGCAAAAATTATCCTTCAAACCAGGAGAGTGAAAGGATAACCCCAACATAATTAAAATTATATAAATATGACAATATAATAGATGTTTTTTATATTATAAACTAAAAGACTTATTTTTAAAACTCTTTAAAATAACATATTTCCTTTAAAAATATATGAATACTAAAGCAAATTTAAAAGCAAATGTGCCTGCTAGTAATGAAATTCCAAACATCAAAAATTATGAGTGGTTATTCTTGTAAATATTTATTTTCATTTCTTAGTTGTAATATTCCCTGTTCGATGTCATTTACATTGTTCAGAATAACATATTTTTAAATATATGGTCTTTATTATGTAAAATTTTAAACATAAAATCCATAGAAGTCTCCTTCATAGTTCAGTTCAGTTCAGTTCAGTCGCTCAGGGGTGTCCGACTCTTTGTGACCCCAAGGACTGCAGCATGCCAGGCTTCCCTGTCCATCACCAACTCCCAGGGGTTACTCAAACTCATGTCCATCGAGTCAGTGATGCCGTCAAACCATCTCATCCTCTGTCGTCTCCTTCTCCTTCTGCCTTCAATCTTTCCCAGCATCAGGGTCTTATTCAAAGAGTTGGTTCTTTGCATCAGGTGGCCAAATTGTTGGAGTTTCAGCTTTAGCATCAGTCCTTCCAATGAATATTCAGGATTGATTTCTTTTAGAATGGACTGGTTAATCTCCTTGTTGTCCAAGGGACTCTTGAGTCTTCTCCAACGCCAAAATTTCAAAAGTCTAACTTCAACAGTTCCAAAGCATCAGTTCTTCAGTGCTCAGCTTTCTTTTTTTTCTTTTAACTTTATTTTACTTTACAATACTGTATTGGTTTTGCCATACATCAACATGAATCTGCCATGGGTGTACATGAGTTTCCAATCCTGAACCCCCCTCCCACCTTCCTCCCCATACCATCTCTCTGGGTCATCCCAGTGCACCAGCCCCAAGCATCCTGTATCCTGTATCAAACATAGACTGGCGATTCGTTTCTTACACGATATTATACATGTTTCAATGCCAGTCTCCCAAATCATCCCACCCTCTCCCTCTCCCACAGAGTCCAAAATTCTGTTCTATACATCTGTGTCTCTTTTGCTGTCTTGCATACAGGGTTATCATTACCATCTTTCTAAATTCCATATATATGTGTTAATATATTGTATTGGTGTTTTTCTTTCTGGCTTACTTCACTCTGTATAATCGGCTCTCGTTTCATCCACCTCATTAGAACTGATTCAAATGTATTCTTTTTAATGGCTGAGTAATACTCCATTGTGTATATGTACCACAGCTTTCTTATCCATTCATCTGCTGATGGAGATCTAGGTTGCTTCCATGTCTCTCACATCCATACATGACTACTGGGAAAAACATAGCTTTGACTAGATGGATCTTTGCTGGCAAAGTAATGTCTCTGCCTTTTAATATGCTATCTAGATTGGTCATAGCTTTTCTTCCAAGCAGCAAGTGTCTTAATTTCATGGCTACAGTCACCATCTGCAGTGATTTTAGAGCCCCCAAAATATAGTCTCTCACTCTTTCCATTGTTTCCCCATCTATCTGCCATGAAGTGATGGGGCCAGATGCCATGATCTTAGTTTTCTGAATGTTGAATTTTAAGCCAACTTTTTAAATCTCCTCTTTCACTTTCATCAAATGGCTCTTTAGTTCTTCTTCACTTTCTGCCATAAGTGTTATATATAACCTTCAAAGTTATACTTTATGATTAATGAATTTAGCACTTCCTTTGTGAACAATGTTTTTTCATTGTGAAATAACTCAATGGAGCTGAAGTACCTTGACAATGCAGAACTTGATGGAAACTATTTCTGCTTTTAATTTTTTTGGACTGAAATTGTAAATATTTTAGGCAAATTATTTTCACAGGAGCTACTTTTTTACTATAATTTAAAATGCATGTCATTGACAAATACTTTTAAAAGACAAAACTTGTCAAATATCCAGTCTGTTTTTCTAATATTTTAGAATATTTTGCTAAATTTAGATTCTGAAACGTTGTTAGTCATCCTATTTTCATTCAGCATTTTCTTAGCTATTCTTCTGCTTTCAAGACTTCTCATTTATTTGACATAAAACACAAAACTAAATTTAGAAGGGTCATGAAAATCAGCATTATCGTTGATAACATGGATTACTTTACATAGTTGTTCTTCAAAGTTTCAAACATCTAAAATAGGATTTGTGATAGACAAAGAGGTTTAAAACACATTCCATTACTCTATTTAAAATTAGATAGATTTTCCACAAAATTTTGTATTTCAGTTACTTAGCTGTGTATATTTAAAATATTTGCAAATTTGGCAAACTATATTTAACTTATATGCAGAGTACATGATAAGAAATGCTGGGCTGGTTGAAGCACAAGCTGGAATCAAGATTGCCAGGAGAATTACCAATAATTTCAGATACGCAGATGACACCACTCTTATGGCAGAAAACAAAGAACTAAAGAGCATCTTGATGATAGTGAAAGAAGAGAGTTAAACAGTTGGCTTAAAACTCAACATTCAGAAAACTAAGATCATGGCATCTGGTCCCATCACTTCATGCCAAATAGATGGGAAAACAATGAGAGAGTTTATTTTGGGGGGCTCCAAAATCACTGCAGATGGTGACTGCAGCCACGAAATTAAAAGATGTTTGCTCCTTGGAAGAAAAGCTATGACGACCTAGATAGCATATTAAAAATCAGAGACATTACTAACAAAGGTCTGTCTAGTCAAAGCTATGGTTTTTCCTGTAGTCATGTATGGATGTGAGAGTTAGACTAAAAGAAAGCTGAGTGCCAAAGAATTGATGCTTTGGAACAGTGGTGTTGGAGAAGACTTGAGAGTCCCTTGGACTGCAAGAAGATCCAACCAGTCCATCCTAAAGGAAATCAGTCTTGAATATTCATTGGAAGGACTGACGCAGAAGCTGAAACTCCAATACATGATGTGAAGAATCGACTCATCTGAAAAGACACTGATGTAGGGAATGAATGATTGAAGGTGGAAAGAGAAGGGGATGACAGAGGATGAGATGGTTGGATGGCATCATCGACACAATGGACATGAGTTGAGTAAGCTCTGGGAGTTGGTGATAGACAGGGAAGCCCGGCGTGCTGCAGTTGGTGGGGTTGCAAAGAGTCAAACTCGACTGAGTGACTGAACTGAACTGATTTTTATTCCAATTGGTAGAACAATGCAGTTTATTTGGACAAAACTATGAATTGTGTGTGCCCTCCAATTACTTTTTAATATATTTTTGCTCACAAGTTTTTTTTTTAACTTATGAAAAGAAGTGTTTTTGTTATCATGAACTTTGGCACCACTGAAACTTTTATTATAATTACAGATACAAATACTTCTATCTTTCTTGGTGAATATTTAAGTTGAAATCCTGGTAACATTCACATATCAGGTACATCACCTTCAAGAGACTAAAATTCCAAAAGCCTACATTAATTATGTGAATGAAATGAAAATATCAAATCAGTATGGAAATTAATTAATTTTCTGTTTCAAGTCAAATCACTGATGGAAATCTGGTATCATTTATTTATTTTCTATGCTTGTCTGCTAACTGAAGCCCAATTATGAAGAATCAAATAGCAATCAAGCTAAAAGGAAGAAAAAAATTTTATTTGAGCTAAACTGAGTATTATAACTCAGGAGATAGACCTCTAGAAGCTCTGAGAACTGTTCTATGGATCAAGAGTTAGAGATGCCACGTTATACCTTCTTGAGGACTTCCCAGGTGCCTCGATGGTAAAGAACCCACCTGCCAATGCAGGAGATGTGGGTTTGATCCCTGGGTTGGGAAGATCCCCTGGAAGAGGAAATGGCCAACCACTCCTGTATTCTTTCCTGGAAAATTCCATGGACAGCAGAGCTGGGCTTGCTGCAGTCCACGGGGTCTCAGTGAGTAGGACACAACTGAGCACACATTCATGCACATTCTTGAGACCAAGAATTATGTATCACAACTAATATATAAAGATCATCCAAGATGTTTTGGCCAGGTTTACAAGTACAGAGTGAGTTTTCATGTCATTGTTATCCCAAGTAGGGATGAAAAAGAAAATATTAACCTTAGAACTACAATTCTGGAGTCTGAGGAAAGGGACTGTTCTTTGTAAAAGTTAATTATAGTCTCCTGCTTTGAGGTCTGGTTAATGAACAGTGAAGATGCTCATTGCACGTCGGGAAAGGCCTGTCACAAGTGGGGATGTGTTGAGACATTGTTACTTGTCTTTATAATTCTTGGTTTGATCATCCTGGCGTAGAGAAATTTATAGTTACCCCTCAATAACTATTGCCTCAATTTTTATATATGCCAAGAAAATGTGAAATTCAAAGTGGAAAGTTATTTGATCTAGATGAAAATTCTTCTTTCACAGCATGTGGTGAAAACACATTTTCTCAAGATGTGTTCAGTTTTTACTTTTAGGCATAGTCTTCTTATGATAACTGCTTACCTGATTCCCATGTTGTCACTTCTCATTTCCATGTGGTCTCTATAGTTCCCATCGTAGATGATCAATGCTAACAAACATTGATCTTGAGAAATACAATTTATGTTTATAACTTTAATTAAACATGAACTTTTAAACTTTGTAGTTCATCGCTGCAAAATAATCACAAACAAAACAATTAACTGTAAAACTGAAGTGTTACTAGACAATAAAATAATTAATTATAGATTTGCATGTATTAAAAATGAAAAATGTTGTAACCAGAATGTTCAGACTATATACATGCCATGGAAAGATTGGTCATACATATTTGCCATACCTATTTCATGTATAAAATAAACTGTAATTTCCCATGTTTAATCATTGACCCCATTGACAGGTAGCCTCGTGGCCATAGCACAACTAGTCGTTGTTCAGTTGCTAAATCATGTTTGATTCTTTTGCGACCCTGTGGACTGTACCCACCAAGCTCCTCTGTTCATGGAATTCCCAGGCAAGAAAATGCTGGAGTAGGCTGCCATTTCCTTCTCCAAGGGATCTTCCTGACCCAGGAATCAAACCCAAGTCATCTTCTTGGCAAGCAGGCTCTTTATCACTGAGCCACCAGAGAAGGCTGTACCATAGCTAGCTGGTATACCAAATGCATGGCAGGAGCATAGCGCTAAGTATCTCTTTCATGATCAGAAGATGTAAGCTGACCCTATTGCTTGTGTCAGGCACACTTCAATTTATCAGAAAGCACTGCACGCTGTTTCTTTGAAGGAGGAATTAGTCATGTATATCTGAAAAGAGAGCCAAAGAGAAGCAAGTTATCACAGATCATATTTTAGATTTCAACATGTTAAAATGAAAATTCTGTTCAGTTGCACACACTGTTAGGTGAGACCATGGAAGAAGGTAGAAAAGCAAAGTAATGGTTTGCCAAATTTATGCTAAATTAACAGAATTCAACTATTTATAACTATATTTAATTAACAATTAATAATCTGAGACACAAGCTAAATGGAAGGTGACCCCAGAGAGCTGAGAGGAACTAGGTCTATCTTAGATAAGTCAGGTATACAATAATCCAAGTTTTGTACATATTTTCAAACAAGTAACTTTTACTTTGATGATTCTGTTCAATAATTTTGTTTCCATGTTTTTTGTTTCCTTCTTTATACTTTCTTGCTGCTGCTGCTGCTAAGTTGCTTCAGTCATGTCCTACTCTGTGCAACCCCAGAGATGGCAGCCCACCAGGCTCCCCCATCCCTGGGATTCTCCAGGCAAGAACACTGGAGTGGGTTGCCATTTCCTTCTCCAAGGCATGAAAGTGAAAAGTGAAAGTGAAGTCTCTCAGTCGTGTCTGACTCTCAGTCATGTCCAACTCTTTGTGACCCCATGGACTGCAGCCTACCAGGCTCCTCCATCCATGGGATTTTCCAGGCAAGAGTACTGGAGTGGGTTGCCATTGCCTTCTCCCTTATACTTTCTTAGGGATTGTCTATTAAGGGTCTAAATTTCACTGAAAACCCTGCCCTACTGTCTTTATAAATTTTAATCAACCCAGCCAGTTTTGATAAACTCAATTTGGTTATTACAAGTGCCTGGAGTGAACAATCACACTAGTGACTATTTCTAACTTTGGAGGAAAAAAAATGATGAGAAGCTGACAATGATTTAACTAGTTATTGAGCAGAGTGAATGAGCATTTAAGATACATTATACATAAAAACTTATTTAAGATGTCTTATATTGTAAAACAAAGGCATCAATTACCCCTCCTTGGCACATATAGGAAGCACATATGCAACCCAGATAGAATTATGTGACTAGTGTCAGCTCACAGTTATTAAAGAAGTACAGAAATGCAGATACATTCTGGAAAATTTCAGAAGCTAGAAAAAATTTATAAAGCTCTTAGTTGTCATGGAAACAGATAAAATATTATATCAGCAATTGGAAAAATCAGAAATTGGGCATTTGTATGACCATTACTTTTTAAAAATTTTTTCAAGGGATAGCAGAGAAGAATTTCTAATTAGGTAGTTCGTCTGATACCAGAGCCTTATTTCTCAGATGATTTTGGAGGAAGGTATTAGCCAAAATTGTAGGTTACCCAGAAGGAGTAAGCAAGTATAAAGACAGAGGCTGGCTTGCAGGTTATGTGCCAGGCTCCCCAGGTGGTGTTAGTAGTAAAGAACCCGCCTGACAGTGCAAGAGACAAGAAACACAGCTTTGATCTCTGGGTCAAGAAGATCCCCTGGAAGAGGGCATGGCAACCCATTCCCAAACCCATTCTTGCCTGGAGAATCCCATAGACAGAGGAACCCAGCAGGCTTTATAGGGCACAGAGTCACAAATCGTCAGACTTAGCATGCGCATACGAACAAAGCGTGTGCCATCCATTCTTGTCTACCACGCTCCTATAAAAATGACAAGCTCCTATAAAAATGACAAAAACACTGAGAGGCTCATGACAAAGTTGCTTTGAGATTCCTGTTTTCATGAATTGCTTACAGCTCACTTACATGTATCATGGGTGTTGAACTCGTCCCCTCCCTTGCCCTTTTCTCTCACAAACTGTAGCTTTGCTAGTCTACCAGTTAGGAAGCTTTAGCTTACTTTTTTCCTATCAGGATCTTCTTCAGTACACTGTGAGTGACGATCTACTGCTAATGATCTGCTCCAAAAATGTGTGAAGAAAGGCATGAGGAAGAAGGGTGGAAGTTTGAAGTTCTAGTGGAGGCCCTTGTTTTCTCCAACCACCACAAATTCCCTTAAAATTTGGGTCTTAGGTAGGACCCTTTCTGTAAATTCCTTGGTCAGGAGATCATCCTCCCCATGGACACAGTCTCTCTGCTGCTTGGGAGTCAGTTTCACTTCTTGGTTCCACCCTGTGTCTTCATGTCAAGCAGCTACCATGGTTCTTCCAGGTGAGTGGTGGTATTAGCCTCCGTCCTGACCCAGAGTCTCCAGCAGAGGAAAAGACTACAGTCACTGTGAGATGCTGAAAATAAGTCTCCAAGTTCAGGTTGATATCTCAAAAGTGATTATCAAGTATGTGAAAGAAAAAAAAAATTGCTGAAACTTAGGACAAGAGACAAAGGCTCATTATTTGCTGTTTTGATATGAGAGAGCATTTCCTATGAGGCCTGTTTGACTCCTAGAGAGCTTCCTCTATGATTCAGTGGTTAAAGAATCTGCCTTCAATGCAGGAGACACAGGAGATGTGGGTTCCATCGCTGGGTCAGGAAGGTTCCCTGGAGGAGGAAATGGAAAACCACTCCAGTATTCTTGCCTGAAAAATCCCATGGGCAGAGGAGCCTGGAGGGCTACAGTCAAAAGGGTTGCAAAGAATTGGACATGACTGAGCAGTTGAACATGAGCACACTTAGGAAAGGTGTCTTTGTTGTCAGAGTATATAGAATTCTTCTGAAGATTGACTGAGTTATATTAACCATGTTTTGGCATAACAGCTTTTGAAAAACTACACCTTTCTTAGGATGACTATTTTGGGGGAATACAGTGCTATTTTCACACAATCACACCAAATGACTACTCTACATGAACCAATATTTTGATATTATTTCAGGTGAGGATTTACTTACTAGAAGGATACTATAGCTTACTAGAAGCAGCATTTTCTATCTGGAACACTCTGTGTGAAACCAAGTTGAGTTTCTGCTGTGTTAAGATGAATACAAGGTGTTTTGCTCTGCTTATGTAAGCTCAGAGAGTGATAAAGAGGTAGAATCTTCTAGCATCTTTAGTCTGTGTGCAAAGCGTAGAATTGACAGAAGTTTTCAGGCACTGAAAACATTTTCCTTTGCTATAACTTTAGTTCAGTCTGAGTGTAAGACAATCACAGATTGCATGAAAAAGGAAAATTATCAAGAAAGGGTGCAGGAAGAAGAATATGCCCTTTAAAGGATGTCTCCCCACACACCATTCACCATCCACTATCTGGTCTTATCACTGTAGCAAGCATAAGAAACCTTCATTACATTCCAACACTGTGAATAAAAGGATTTCATGTCCGTGTTTACTCGTCACAATTGTTTATTAAATGCATGAGCTTCTTTCATTGTTCAACCAATATATGTTTGAATCTCTGTGCAAATGGTTTAGGCTGCTTCACTAATTTTTCCTGTTAAAATTAGTGGAACTCTTCTCATTAAATGGCTTTCACTTAGCAGCTGGATTTCCAGGAAGAGGCAACTGAAGTATAAATGTATTTGACTACAGTTAACAAGAAAACACAGTTGGATTACAGCCTGTCAGATTAGTGGTTGACCCGAAGAGATTGGTGAGGATGGGTACTTTCACAGCTTGGAAGATGAGTTATCCCAGTGTTGTTAGGGGATCTGTGTCCTGTGAAACTTAACCAGCCTCACAAGTGGTTTAGCCTTCTTAGTTAGGACTTTCTTTCCTCGACTGAGTATTTCTGTTTCTCAAATGATCCTGGAACCAGTTCTTTTTGTCTTCTGCTGGTGCCCTCCCAAATGAGTTCATAAAACTCATATATGTCATCATGATTAATCTGTTTGTAAATTTTTTCATTAACAGTCACAACTCAAATGAAGCACATTTTGAGGAAGAAACAGTGTTTTATCTTCCATCCCTGTCCTTGCAGCTAGGAACAATGAAGCTTTCTTTTGTGCTGTGACATGGATCCCTGTAGCCCTACCTACCATTCCCAGATGGAGCTTCCACTGATCACGAGGTGGTGAGGACCCCAACCCAGAATGTGGACATTCTTGGGCACTGTCCTTGCTCTCAGTGGGAAAATGGCTTTTCTAGAGTCTTGTAACTTCCTCCCCTGCCTCTGTGTTGTGTGTTAGTCACCTGGTAGTGTCCGAATCTTTGCCCCTCTTGGACTGTGGCCCACCAGTCTCCTCTGTTGATGGAATTTTCCAGGCAAGAATACTGGAGTGGGTTACCATTTCCTACTCTGGGAGAGCTTCCTGACCCAGGGATCAAACCCAGGTCTCCTGCACTGCAGGCCAGATTCTTTAACACCTAGATCACCTGGGATAGAATTCAAGAGTGACAAGCCTTTTGAATCTGACCCAATGGTGCATCAGCTCTCTAGTTTCTCCCAAATTGTTGCACTATGACCTCTGATCTCCTGTCATTAACAAAATCTCCTATGTTCCCAACACTTTCTCCCAGGGTTTACTTCCTGGCCTTTGTGGGTCCTGACTGTCCTCAGAACATACTTCTGCAATTTTTTCAGAAGAGGCAGACCTGATTTCTCCCCATTTCCCTACTTCTGGAACAGGAAATGAAGTTGAGGTTACTTTTCCTCCATGGTTCTCCTGCACCGTGAAACAATGCTGGTTTTCAGGTTCAGGCCATTCTGTTCCGTTGCCTACTGCCTTAATGTGTGGCTTTCCTATTGTCCTCATAGACACTCCCTTCCACATCATGTCATTCGAGCATCAATATTGATGACACCCAGCATCTGGCCTGTCTTTTCTGAACCTCCTTGTTGTCAATGACAATTGATTCCATGTGGCCTCATTTGCCCATACCCATGGTCCACACTACCTTGCTAACAGTCTGTGCAGCCAGGAAGCCAGTGTAACTGGAGCACGGGGGACTATTCTGAGTCATGCACAGCAGGGTCAGTACAATTATCACTAAATAGAACTCCATGCAGCACAGGCAGAGCACACAAGTCAGCTTTAGGGAAACCCTTCCCTTCACAGCACTGGCAATTTGCTGCTAGCATCAGAAATCCTTCCCACAATCAATAAATAATCAGAGACTAGAGGGGATACATCCCCAGGATGGCTTGCTGAGAGATACTGACCAGACCCCTGATGTTTCTTTCTTGGGGACATTTCTTCAACCCCCGGCTCTAGGAGCAGCTGAAGAAACTATGAGCTAACACCTCCACAGTGGAAAAGATTTCTCCCATCCTTCTTACTAATAGCCTCTGAGAAGGCTGATGTATCAAGAACCCCTCATTAAAATCAAACCCCCACAGACGTATTGTATTCACAAGTCATTGCTGCAGGCTTTGATTATGTATGGAGTTTTGAAAAGTACACATCAGTAATTTAAAAAGTTAACTTGGTAGCTAATAAAAAATAAAAATATAGTAGTGTCTGACAGGGGCTTGACAATCTGTGTTATGAGTGGGCTGCATGATTCATCACTCATTATAAATTACACCTCAGAACAAATTTTCTACTATAGTCAGAGACTCTAAAATGAACTGCAGGCAGAGAATGTGCTTGGAACTACATTTTAAAGCATGTCTCCATCTTTTCAAAGTCCCTACTCCCACACATAATGTTTACTGGTAACAAAAGCATATTCAGGTAGAAATGTGTTTTCTTTAAAACAAACAAAAAATTGCTAGTAATGGCTGAAAATGGATGGAAAACATTTTTCTTTGATCCTTCTCCCTGCAAGAATTAGATGAAAGTAATTTAAACTCCCATGAGTGTCCAGATATTTATGCCTCTGCATCCCCTAGAAGGAGTACATCAAGGCTGTATATTGTCACACTGCTCCTTTAACTTACATGCAGTGTACCTCATATGAAATGCTAGACTGGATGAAGCACAAGCTGTAATCAATATTTCCAGGAGAAATATCAATAACCTCAGATATACAGATGACACCACACTTATGGCAGAATGTGAAAAAGAACTAAAGAGCTTCTTGATGAAAGCAAAAGTAGAGTGAAAAAGTTGGCTTAAAACTCAACATTCAGAAAACTAAGATCATGGCATCTGGTCCCATCACTTCATGGAAAATAGATGGGGAAACAATGGGAATAGTGAGAGACTTCATTTGGGGGGGCTCCAAAATCACTGCAGCCATGAAATTAAAAGATGTTTGCTCCTTGGAAGAAAAGCTATGACCAACCTAGACAGCATATTAAAAGGCAGAGACATTACTGTGCCAACCAAGGTCCATCTAGTCAAAGCTATGGTTTTTCCAGTAATCAGGTATGAATGTGAGAGTTGGACTATAAAGAAAACTGAGCACTGAAGAATTGTGCATTTGAACTCTGGTGTTGGAGAAGACTCTTGAGAGTCCCTTGGACTGCAAGGAGATCCAGCCAATCCATTCTAAACCAAATAAGCAGTGAATGTTTATTGGAAGGACTGATGCTGAAGTTGAAACTCCAATAATTTGGCCACCTAATTCGAAGAGCTGACTCATTTGAAAAGACCCTGATGCTGGGAAAGATTGAAGGTAGGAGGAGAAGGGGGCGACAGAGGATGAGGTGGTTGGACAGCATTATCGACTCAATGGATATGAGTTTGAATAAGCTCCGGGAGTTGATGATGGACAGGGAAGCCTGGTATGCTGCAGTCCATGGGAGTCACAAAGAGTCAGACATGACTAAGCAACTGAACTGAACTGATCCCCTAGAAATCTTTATTTTCTCTGTAGGAAGGGTATGAATCTTCCTTAATAAACAATGGTATAAAAATGTAGAGCAGATAATTGTGTAGCTTTAAAAGGAATCCAGTGTGGGAAAGAGTAGAGACCAATGACCAATCCCAGTTTTGTTTTGAGAAATGAATCACTGCACAGGCGAGGGTTCACTGTTCTGTTGTTCCTGGCTTGGCTGCTTCCTGTTGTTAAGCAAGTTGCATAATCTGTTCATCCCTACTTCACGGGCTGTTATAAGGATAACAGACTATGCCTAAGTTGTGTGAAACACAGCTCCAAGTGCACAGTGTAATGGCTTTCTGAAGTGTCTCTCTGGCTCCGCTGAAGTACAATCTCCAGAACTACATTGTTAGTATGTTTCTGGTTAGGGGGCTCTATGAAGGCTACTCCCTGGTGGGAACTGGAGGATACAGGGAAGCAGTGCCGTTTTGTGTCTGGCACACATGTCCTAGTCATTCAAGCAAACATTAAAGTAGATGTTGCTGTGAGGGGCTTCCTTGTTGGCTCAGAAGGTGAAGAGTCCACCTGCAATGTGGGAGACCTGGGTTCGATCCTGGGGTCAGGAAGAGCCCCTGGAGAAGGAAATGGCTACTCACTCCAGTATTCTTGGAGAATTCCATGGACAGAGAAGCCTGGCAGGCTAGAGTCCATGGAGTTGCAAAAAGTCAAAATAACTGAGCAACCTCCTGGTGGTTGTGAAAGGACTTTCCAAATGTGGTTAAAAGCCCTAATTACTTGACTGTAAATTAATTCAAAATGAGATTACCCTAGGTGGGTCTGACCTAATCAATTAAAATATCTTTGAAAGAGAGTTTTGGCTTTCCTGATGTAGAAACAAATGAACAAAGCTAGTGGAGGTGATGGAATTCCAGTTGAGCTATTTGAAATCCTGAAAGATGATGCTGTCAATGTGCTGCACTCAATAAGCCAGCAAATTTGGAAAACTCAGCAGTGGCCACAGGACTGGAAAAGGTCAGTTTTCATTCCAATCCCAAAGAAAGGCAACGCCAAAGAATGCTGAAACTACTGCACAATTGCACTCATCTCACACGCTAGTAAAGTAATGCTTAAAATTCTCCAAGCCAAGCTTCAGCAATACGTGAACCATGAACTTCTAGATGTTCAAGCTGATTTTAGAAAAGGTAGAGGAACCAGAGATCAAATTGCAAACATCTGCTGGATCATCAAAAAAGCAAAAGAGTTCCATAAAAACATCTATTTCTGCTTTATTGACTATGCCAAAGCCTTTGACTATGTGGATCACAATAAACTCTGGAAAATTCTGAAAGAGATGGGAATACCAGACCACCTGACCTGCCTCTTGAGAAATCTGTATGCAGGTCAGGAAGCAACAGTTAAAACTGGACATGGAACAACAGACTGGTTCCAAATAGGAAAAGGAGTATGTCAAGGCTGTATATTGTCACCCTGCTTATTTAACTTATATGCAGAGTACATCATGAGAAACGCTGGTCTGGAAGAAGCACAAGCTGGAATCAAGATTGCCAGGAGGAATATCAATAACCTCAGATATGCAGATGACATCACCCTTATGGCAGAAAGTGAAGAAGAACTAAAGAGCCTCTTGATGAAAGTGAAAGAGGAGAGTAAAAAAGTTGGCTTAAAGCTCAACATTCAGAAAACGAAGATCATGGCATCCAGTCCCATCACTTCGTGGCAAATAGATGGAGAAACAGTGGAAACAGTGGCTGACTTCATTTTTCTGGGCTCCAAAATCACTGCAGATGGTGATTGCAGACAAGAAATTAAAAGACGCTTACTCCTTGGAAGGAAAGTTATGACCAACCTGGACAGCATATTGAAAAGCAGAGACATTACTTTGCCAACTAAGGTCCGTCTAGTCAAGGCTATGGTTTTTCCAGTAGTCATGTATGGATGTGAGAGTTGGACTATAAAGAAACCTGAGTGCAGAAGAATTGATGCTTTTGAACTGTGGTGTTTGAGAAGACTCTTGAGAGTTCTTTGGACTGCAAGGAGATCCAATCTGTCCATCCTAAAGGTGATCAATCCTGGGTGTTCTTTGGAAGGACTGATGATAATGCTGAAACTCCAATACTTTGGCCACCTAATGCAAAGAACTGACTCCTTGGAAAAGTCCCTGATGCTGGGAAATATTGAGGGCAGGAGAAGAAGGGGACGACAGAGGATGAGATGGTTGGATGGCATCACCAACTCAATGGACATGGGTTTGGGTGGACTCCAGGAGGTGGTGATGGACAGGGAGGCCTAGCGTGCTGCAGTTCATGGGGTTGCAAAGGGTCGGACATGACTGAGCAACTGAGCTGAGCTGAGTTGAACTGATGTAGAAACTCAAAACTCCAGCTGGGTCTGTGATCCTTCCTCCTCCTCTGAACTTCCTTTCTGATCTCTGGTTGGGCAACATTAGCTCAAATCTGTGGGTCTAGACTGCCAGTGACCTTCCTCTTCTGCTTTCTGCTCTTTGACTTAGGACTGCACAGGCCATTTCCTTGGAATAAGTTCCCTTCTATAATAAATTCCTTTACTTTTTATCATATTTCTGTACATGTATATGTGAATATGTTACTGGTTCCACTTCTGTGGATGAACCATTTGATACACATGATACATAATAAATTGCACCCAACAAGTGATATATATATATATATATAGTTTTTCTATTGACCTATAGCTACCTCTTCTCCTTTAGCTCTTATGTTTCTTCTATCCAGTTGTCCTAGTGCAAGTCCAGATAGCCTTTGGGAGTATGAATTTATAGTCAGTTCTGTGAAATGAGTTCTCTTGACTCACAGCATCACATGTAAGTCGTACAGTCTCATCATTCCAGAGACTCAAATAACATTCCAGGATCTGTACCTTATTAATTGTGTGGATTTGGCAAGTTCTTAATTTCTGTGTAATGGAGATAATAAAATTGACATTATAGCCTTGTCATGAGCATGAAATGAAACAGTACATGTAAAACATCAATAAGATGTGTAACACAAAGTTCTTGGAACACAAATTATTGTTGGCACTGCTGCTAATTCTGGTTCCCTCAATTCCCTGGTGGAGGTAGAATTCACCCTTTGTTTGGTAAATGTTTGATTGTTTATTTCTATTTCTGTGGATTAGAGAAAGGGATGAAATTTCATCTTCAGCATCTGTGTGCGTGCTCAACATGTCAACAAAGGACAGGGCCAAGTTTACTGTTTTAAAATGCAGGTTTTTATCCAGGCGTATATAAAACTGACAGATCAGGAAACAACTGATGCTAAAAAGATGGTTGATTAGTCACAGTTCCCAAGAGGAGGGTCCATGTTACACTCTAGAAGGCCACAGGGAAAGCACTGGGGTGGATGAGGCAGAGAGAGTGGAGGTAACATGGATCAGAACCTTCACTGTGGATTCTTCAGGAAGCAATAGGTGAGGCAGGATGAGTAGATTTAGGATAAGCTAGTTTGAATAATTTCAGCAGGCCCTGGGGTATAGGGGTGGTGGTGATTAGGGCAGGTGACAGTGGTCTGAGTTTTAGACCCCCATAAAAGAGGTGGTTAGGGTAGGCTCTGGACTGGTTTGTTTTCAAATGAAAGGTAAGCTTTCTGGGAAGTCCCTTACTGTGGCATGCACGCTCAGTCGTGTCTGACTCTTTGTCACCCCATGGACTGTAGCCTACTAAGTTTCTCTGTGCATGGAATTTTTCAGGCAAGAATACTGGAGTGTGTTGCCATTATTACTCCAGGGGATCTTTCTAACCCAGGGATCAAACTCATGTATCTAAACTCCTGCATCTCTGGCATTGGCAGGCATATTCTTTACCATTGTGTCACCTGGACAGCCCCTCCAGAGTCAGCAAGGCCTCAATTTTCAAAGCATCAAAAATACAGGAAATAAAAAGGCATGATAAATTCATCTATCAATGAGAAAGGAATACAAACACAATTAATAATAAAGCCCCAAGACCAAAACACACATAAAGTTAAACCATATTCAGGGAGGCCATAATGGGGAGGCTGTTACGGTCATAGCTGCCGAGTAAACCAAGGCCAAGATCATGGATTCATTGCAGTATAAGCATTGATGGATTTGACCTATTTCATCTGGGCAGTGTTAACTGTGCACACTTGTCTTGATGACAGTGGATTCATCATCTACATTTGTTCAGGCTGTCTGAAACCTAATCTGGGAAGATCTAAACCTCACTTCTCGGGAGATAAAAGAATGAGCATAAATTTGGGACATACATTCCAAGAGGACAGAGAACAAATTTGGTAATCACCTTTCCCTCTATAAATGTAGCCATTTTCCACTAGGTTGCCCCCAAATGGAGGAACCACTCATGGTGTTATTTTCTGGCACAAGATTCTGGATTCCACCATTTGTAGTTCATGGCATCCTTCCTGTTTGCTCCCTAATAAATTCTGTCCAACACTGGAGAGAGTTGGAGTAATATACTTCAGTGTTATCAGCATTATCCAAAAGCCACTTTTCTACTTTTGAATAAATACGTTTGTCTTGTTCTAAGGTTGAAGATACAAAAGATCAGTAGTTGAAAAATAAAAAAAAATATTTCTTCTTGGATATATAAGCATCATTTGCAATGAAAAACTGATATGTCAGGGTTGAATGTAAGCGCTGAAGAGGTTTAGGCAAAATGTCTTGAGAACACTCCTGGGTATATATTTGAAAAAAAAAAAAAAAGGCGAAAACAACAATCTGAAAAGATACATGTGCCTCAAGTTTCCTACAGCATTATTTATAATTACCAAGATGTGATTATGTAACTTGTATCCATCAATAGATGAATAGACACAAATGTGGTATATGTAAATGTTTATAATAGAATAATACTCAGCCATAAAAAAGAATGGGATTTCCCACGTGGTTCAGTGGCAAAGAATCCACCTGCCAATGCAGGAGACACCAGAGATACAGGTTGGATCCCTGGGTTGGGAAGATCTCCTGGAGAAGGAAATGGCAATTTGCTCCAGTATTCTTGCCTGGAAAATCCCATGGACAGAGGAACCTGGTGGGGTATAATCCATGGGGTCACAAAGGAGTCTGACATGATTTAGCAACTGAGCAAGCACACATGAGCTAAAAAAGAATGCAATTTTGCCATTTGCAGCACATATATGAACTTGAAGGGAATTATGTTAAGTGAAATAAGTCATAAAAAAGCAAATACTATATGATATCACTTTACTATGGTTTCTAAAAAAATACAACAAATTAGTGAATATAACAAAAAAGAAGCACACAAATGTAGAGAATAAACTTGTGTTTACCAGTGTGGAGAGGGATGAAGTAGGGGCAATATAGGGTGGAGGAATGGGAAATCCAAACTGTTAAGTATAAAATAAACTAAAAGGATGTATGATACAATGGAGAGAATATAGCCAATATTTTATAATAACTATAAATGGAATATAACCTTTAAAAATTGTGAATCACTATATTGTACACCTGTAACAAAATATTCTATAGCAACTATACCTCTTATTAAAGAAATAAGTGAAATGGTGAAGAGCTTAGCTAATGTTAATGGTATTTTGTTAATATATTTTGTCTTTTTTCAAATATTAAATTACATTAGTAAAGTATGATATCTAAATGGTTTTGTTCACAAATTAGTAACTCAAATGTTTCAACATTCTGAGAATCTTTTCCTTCCATACTATGATATATATATATATATATTTTTTTTTTCCCCCTTTCTTTCTTTCTTTCCTTCTTACTCAAACTTCTGTGGCTGATATGATAGTGTGAAGAAAGAGTCTGACACTTAATCAACATTTTAAAACTTCCTGATGGAAGGGTGTAATTTTACTATAAGTCGTGTCCCCCATCCCAGTGTCTGTCCCACTGTGGAGATTTATGCACTAATGTGACGCTCTTCAACTGAAATATTGCAATTTCAGGTCAGTTTGGTTCAGTTCAGTTCAGTTCAGTCGCTCAGTCGTGTCCGACTCTTTGCGACCCCATGAATCGCAGCACGCCAGGCCTCCCTGTCCATCACCAGCTCCCGGAGTTCACTCAGACTCACGTCCATAGAGTCAATGATGCCATCCAGCCATCTCATCCTCGGTCGTCCCCTTCTCCTCCTGCCCCCACTCCCTCCCAGCATCAGAGTCTTTTCCAATGAGTCAACTCTTCGCATGAGGTGGCCAAAGTACTGGAATTTCAGCTTTAGCATCATTCCTTCCAAAGAAATCCCAGGGCCGATCTCCTTCAGAATGGACTGGTTGGATCTCCTTGCAGTCCAAGGGACTCTCAAGAGTCTTCTCCAACACCACAGTTCAAAAGCATCAATTCTTCAGCGCTCAGCCCTCTTCACAGTCCAACTCCACATCCATACATGACCACAGGAAATACCAAAGCCTTGACTAGACGGACCTTAGTCGGGAAAGTAATGTCTCTGCTTTTGAATATGCTATCTAGGTTGCTCATAACTTTTCTTCCAAGGAGTAAGCGTCTTTTAATTTCATGGCTGCAATCACCATCTGCAGTGATTTTGGATCCCAAAAAATAAAGTCCGACACTGTTTCCACTGTTTCCCCATCTGTTTCCCACGAAGTGATTAAGAGTCCACAAAGTCTGCATTTCTCTTCACCCAACCCCAACCCTGATTTCCCAGAAACAAACTATCTTAGGTGTTTTCTCTGGTATTTCCTTTGTTGTTTTATCATTTCCTGTGTTTGAGTTGTAGTGTTTTGGCTGATTTTTTAAAAATTTATATTGAAGTATATTTTATTAATAATGTTGTGATAGTTTCAGATATACAGCAAAGTGATTCAGTTATACATATACACATATTATCTGCTAATTTCCTGATATTAAAACTAAGTTTTTTGCTTTCTTACACTGTTCATTCCTTTACACCTCAAAACACACACTCTTTCTTTGACCCAACCCTTTTCTTCTTGAGAATGAGATCTTTGCACTGGCCTCCATCTGGGGAGAGCAGGGGAAGAATTCTTTTTTGCCTTTTGCTACACTGTACAACATTTGGGGCTTCCCCAGTGGTTCAGTAGTAAAGAATCTGCCTGCGATGCAGGAGACACAGGAAACACTTGTTCCATCCCTGGATCAGGAAGATCACCTGCAGAAGGGCACAGCAACCCACTCCAGTATTCGTGCATGGGAAATCCCAAGGACAGAGGAGCCTGGAAGGCTACAGTCCATGGGGTCGCAAAGAGTCAGACACGACTTAGCAACTAGACAACAACAGCATGCAGAATCTTAGTTCCCTGATCAGGGATTGAACCCATCCCCTCTGCATTGGGAGGGTGGAGTCTTATCCACTGGACCCCTAGGGAAATCCTGGAAAGAATTCTTCATACTCTCATCACTGTCCTTCACCCCACATGGCAATTTACTCCTATCTACTCCTTGATGAAATCTAAAGTAATCACAAGATATTGCATGTCTTTCTTAGATAATAAGATGCATTCTTGTTATTCCTTATAACCAAACAAAATTCACAATTAAAACATTCAGTTCTGTACAGAATTCCTACCTCTTAAACCCTCTGTCCCAGGACAGCAAGCCTGTAGTGGAAAAGGAAGCAGATCTGATCCTTCCTTGTTCTTTCCCAAGGGTTAGACCCCCTACACTAGGATGGAATTTGACTCCCCTGAGGGTTAAAGGATTACTTAATCAGTTGTGAAGAGGTGGATTGATGTGTAAGAGGGGGGAACTGAGAGGCAGGCCTTGCTGACAAGTGACAAAATGGTGTGGCTGCTTTGTAGGATTGCCACGATGCTTCCCTAACTCTGCCCTTGGCAATACTCTTCTCCCTGGCGGTGTTTCTAGTCTATTCTACTAAAATCATCTTCCTCTTGGATTGGTTCCACTTGAAATCCCCATTACACCGGCTTCTGCCTGAGTAGACCACATCGAGTCCATGAGAAACATACACTCATTAAGAAAAAAAAAAAGTTAAACTTGAAAATTAGTTTTTTTTTTAAGAAGTCTGGTGTGCTGCAGTACATGGGTCGCAGAATCAGACACAACTGAGCGACTGAACTGACTGAAAGAAGTGGGTAGCATATTTTTTTTAATGTCACATTGGGAGCACAATCCTAGCTGAGAATTACTTAATCACTTAGGAGGATGTACCCTGATTGATTTAGTTAGTTATTTTCTAAATGTCCCAGATTTACTGAATTTACATGTAGATCTGTAGATTTTTATACAATAGAGATGATTTCTAAATGGTAGCCAGAAAGGTTAGAGTTTATTGCCCCGTCAATCATTAACAAATGTTTTGACCAACAATCTTACACACACATTCATGTATCATGTTATCCATATAGATCAGCTGTTTAAAAGTTCTTTAAGTCAGCCATATCGTCTTAGCGATGCCCTCAGGAATTAAATCATTGCCATTTGCTCACTAATGTGTTTGTATAAGCCCAGCTATTTGACAGTATCTAGGTAGGACCAAGGAGGTCAATCACAGCTTATGCCTGAATTCTTCACACCCCTTCCTCTCTCTTCTCACATGAAGGGTCCAATTCCTGTTCTCAAAAAACATCTCCACAAAATTGTTTCTTCAATGCTCTTTATATCTAACTATTAAGATTCTAAGTTATCATCACTTCATATGTACTTTTTTTGTTGTTGGATAAATATATAGGACTTAGAGTACAGAGATTTTATAAATGCTAGTAAGCTATAGATGATTATGTTGAACTACTGTCTTTTTGAGTGGTTGAGAAGACCTACATCATTCAGATTCTCAAAAGTTTATCTACATGATCTTTTTTTCTTATAACAATAATTATAACCTAATCATCTTTGTTAATGTTCTGAAATTTTACATCGAGTGCTTTGTAGGAAGCATTTTTAAACTCCTTGTTCTACATTTTCCAGTGGTGTTAGGGGAAGCACACTGACTGAAACCTTCCACCCTGGCCAGGCACCATAGTAACTACCTGCATGAGTTGTTTTATGGCAGGAGGTCCTGGTAAGGAACATGGAACTAATAAACCACCACCAACCAGAAGAGTTCAGGAAAGGTCAAGAGGAGACACGACATGTCTGGCCACCTCCCAGAATCCTTCTCTCTTGCAGCCATCTTGGCTGAATAAGGCATGCACCACCAGGAAGGACTCTGAGTCAGAATGATTGGCTAAAGACAACCCAGAAATTAATCCTAGCACCATAAAACCCAAGACTTCGAGCCATGTGGCAGAGCAGTTCTTCTGGGTTCCCTTACTCTACTGCTCTCTACCCGGGTGCCCTTTCCCAATAAAATCTCTTGCTTTGTCAGCACATGTGTCTCCTCAGACAATTCATTTCCCAGTGTTAAACAAGAGCACAGTTTTGGGCCCTGGAAGGGGTTCCCCTTTCTGCAACAGTGGTATTTTTAAATATGAAAAAATCAGAAACATGCATATTTCCATTATAAAAAAAATTTCTTCAACTTTGTTTTTCATTTGCTGGATTTTTTTTCTTTATAAAATATAGATTGTTTGCTTACAGATTTTGGAAAGATTACTTATTATTATTACTTTTCTCACGTTCTCTCTGCCTGTTTCTTTTAGCCTTCACTTCTGATAAATTTCCTTAACTTTGGCTGGCAATCATTCAATTAGACTTCTTTAAACTCCTGGGTAGTTAAAAATTAATTTTTATTCCTTCAGTGTTTACTTTCATAGCCACATGTTCTTACTTCATGAATGCAATCTGTTCTGATTCCTTTGAAGATATCCACTGCAGTTAAAATATATCACTTTGTTCTGTTCTGTGCACAGTTTGTTTTTCTGAGTTTCCTCTACACTGTTACCTTGTATGGCCTGTCTTTGTGCTGGGTCATTCCTGCAAATGTCTAGTGATCTAATATTATTATCTTGTGTTTAAATGTAGGTGTGGAAAACCTGGGGCCTCCACTGCTGAGCCATCTTGGGTTTCATCGCTTGAGTCAACTTTATTCCAGGCTCTTCTTGACAAGCATGAACTCTAGTTTTCTGTCAGTTAAATTGTCCCTGTGATCTCTAACTTCCAAACATTTTTCAGATATAGTGAGTTCCCCCATTATGCTTTCTCCTCTTACTTTACCTAAACAGATTAGAAGTTAAGGAGCTGTACTTAGGGGTCCAATTTGCCAAGCTTAAGCAGAAACATCATCTATTCATTCTTCTCTCTCCACAGTGATTGTCTTACTACTGTAAAATTGATTCCTTATATTTTACTCCAAAATATCAACAGTTCCAAAAGAAGTTAATTCCAGAATTACAGTGGTAACTTTTAAAAATACCCTAAGTAATAAAGTCTTATGACTCTTGGCCCTATTGTGCCAGTGTTATAATTAGATAATTAAATATAGATTTCATTTTTAGCTGTTATCATTGTTTTCACAGTCCCTCTGATTGATTTGGAAGCTACTTTTATCAGCAGATTGTCAATCATACTATTGAATCATAATTTTTTTTCTCAGAACTAGTTCAGTACTCTTTAAAAAGGAATCAGTCTTTCTGGTGTGCCCTGCAACATCGCTCTGAATCTCACTGCCCTAAATCCCCTACATTTCATTGTAAGTAAGTGAAGTCATTCAGTCGTGTCTGACTCTTTGCAACCCCATGGACTGTAGCCTACCAGGCTGCTCTGTCCATGGGATTTTCCACGCAATAGTACTGGAGTGGATTGCCATTTTCTTCTCCATCGGATCTTCCCGACCCAGGGATCGAACCCGGGTCTCCTGCATTGTAGACAGATGCCTTACCATCTGAGCCACCAGGGAACTACATGCTAAAATGTGGAACCATGAAGTTTCTTTTGTTTCTGATATATTCTCTTACTTTTTCATATCTTTTGTTTTTTTAAGTCCTAATTTATCCAAAGAGTGACAAACTGGATTTCCTTTATATACCTGCCGGCAGTATTTAAAATTATCCTTAAATTTCTGCTCCATCTGCTAGTCAGCTGTTCCTGCTTCCTTCTTCTTTGGGCTTCAGAGTGTTCTCCCAACTCCTCCTCAAAAGCTGCTCCCTGTTCCCACCCCCGGCCTTCATTACCTCTTCAGTTCTTCCTATACCCAACTTAAACCCCATGCAGGAGCAATGATTATGACTTAGGGCTCTCCATTTTCTTTCTTTCTTTTTTTTTTTGTTACATATTTTATTTTGCATTGAAGTATAACTGATTGACAGTGTTGTGATAGTTTCAGATGGACGGTAAAGGGATTCAGCCATACATATACGTGTATCCATTCTCCCCCAAACTCTCCTCCCATCCAGGCTGCCACATAACATTGAATGGAATTCCCCGTGCTATACAGTAGGACATTGTTGGTTATCCATTTTAAATAGAGAAGTGTGTAGCTATTCATTCCAAATTCCATAACTGTCACTCCCCCCATTCTTTCCCCGTAGTAGCCATAAGTTCATTCTCTAAGTCTGAGTCTGGTTCTGTTTTGTAAATACGGAAGTTTATGTGCATCATTTCTTTTTAGATTCCGCATATATCTCCTTCTCTGTCTTATTTCATTCAGCATGACAGTCTCTAGGTCCATCTATGTTGCTGCAGATGGCATTATTTCCTTTTTTTTATGACTGAGTAATATTCTATTGTATATATGTACATTTTCATACATCCCTCTGTGTTTGGGAATGCATTATCTGTATCACAAATAGACCCTGCATTCATGGATTCCTGAGAAATACTCTAAGAAAAGCATCTATGATAGTTATTCAAAACTTGTTAATTCAATTATTTCAGATGTAAATTTCTTATTGTCAGTGATTCTAACAAGACTGTTAACATATTGCTTGCTAATCCTTTATCTTTTTCAATATCAAAATCATTGTAGAAACTCAAGTGGTACAAAAGTTGAGCACCCTTCAGCACAAGTTGACTGGTGACCAGAAGGAGACACTATGATTATATTCATTCTCTCATATTGAGATGTACATAGAATGTCCACCTGAACACTTCACCTGCTGAAATAAGATGAGCTAAAACACACACAGAGGAAATGACTCTCTTAGCACGTGTAAAGTAGTAGAAGAAACAAAGAAGTAAATAATATAGTATTTTTAAATAAAATATATGCTTATTGAAATCAAATTAGATAAGACTATGGGAACAGTATTATGGCATAGGAAAAAAATTCTGCTTCTGGTCAGACTAAATCTGAGTCACATTTATGGGACTCACCTGCTAGGCAAAGACATCTCATAGCATGTTCTCCTGCTGCTGGGACTCTTTCTCTCTCTGTCCATACATACATAGTCTTTTTTTTTCATTAAAAAATAGATGGCATGTCCTTTCACTTTTTTGCTAAAAAAAGGGAAGATCTTGATCCTTCAAATATGTAAGCTCACTCAGCTATTAATGAAATGATTTATCATAGCTTAATAGTAGCATTTTAAAAATGAGCCAGCCAAAAAATTTGAAGGAAATGTAATTAGTTCTATCTGTTTTATTTTTAATGCACTTTTTAGAAAATTGCATAACTGACTTGAGTGCTAATTATTTTTCTGGTAAGAAAGCAAATGCAATGTTCTTGTCTTTAAGTAAGAACACTGTCTCTTCATTCTGAGCAGATACAATTGAAATTAGTTGGGGTCAAGATTTAGGACAGAGTCCTACCTACCTGTCAGGCTTCCTGTGACCAAGGTCCTCACTGGCCGTGGGAGGATATAAGCCGTTTTTCTCAGCTGCTAACGTTCAGGTGACATTGCTGACAGCCTCTGCTTAACGATGCGCCCAGTGGTCAGATGCTAATGAGGTCTGTTGAAATTGAGAACGTGGAAAGCATGGTTCAGAGCTGAGCAGGTAGGCACAGTTTGCTAGGTTAAAGGTGAAGAGCACACATTTAAGAAGCAGAAGAGAAACTCTGGTCAGTGTTGGCTTTCCCAGAAGCCACCAGCCCACAGTGATCCTTGATAAACTCCCTCTGGACCTTCAGGGCATGGTGTTGGCCCCTTGCCCCAACTTCTTTACATGCTGTCAGCCCTTGAATCTTCTCCTTTGGACAACAAGCTTCTGGTTACCAGAGTATACTCACTGTGATCTGATCAGTGAATTATTTGCAAACAGCAGGAGCTCAGAAAGCCCATCTAAAGTCAAAGGGCTTTCACACTGGGCTCAGTCTGCCCCATTATAATCATGACATGTTGATAAAAGTAATCTCAGTGTCAGCATCCTCTATCTCTGATGTCAGGAAGCAGGTGGGAGGCATCAGGGAATGGAAGGCACCATGCTCTAAGCCCACACAATGAAGCAGGGCCAGATCAGAAAAGCAGCACACCATCTGGACCTGACAAAATCTCACTCCCAGGAGGGCCCTGGCTGCCTGCCCCTTCCGCTTCACCGCAGGTCCCTGTTATTTTTATGACGCTGTCATGAAAACATCAGAGTCATCTCAAAAGATCAAATAATAATGCTGCACATAACACAGACATGCCCTATGGAGTCACACTAATTCAGAGGTGGTTTCTACAGATGGTTCCAGAACACTCGATGCAAAACTCCTGAACCCAGATACAACAATCGGATATTACTTTGTCTAATCCACTGCCACATTTAAAGCTGGACAAGGAATGCATTAACATTTGAATCAATCTCAATGAGACAAGAATGGAATAACCCTGAAAACCCCTGCTTAATCTTTTTGTTTGTTTTTTTTCATCAATAAATGACAACTTTCATTATCCTGGAAAGTGGCAACTGGAATTTATCACTGACCCACTCTTTCCATGCATTACAAGTATAAATTTGTACATAAAGACCTGAGAAAAATACAAACCCATAAATAAATTTAGGAATAGATAGTGCAAGGCATTTACAGGCTGTTTAATATGTGCTTCTATGAGATTTTTGATAAAGAACAGCTGCTGTTGTAAGTTGACTTGCTTTATGTTTTCTTTGTAATTTAAAATTTTCCTTTATAATTAAAAAAAAAATTCCCTTTTAATCTTAAAGAAATCTACAGATGAAAAATCTAAGGCCCAGAAAGTAAAAAGAAAGTTCTTGGCCAAATTTGCTCCATCAGAATTCAACCAGCAGCTCTTACATTTGACCTGGTGGTGGTGGTTTAGTTGCTAAGTCATGTTTGACTCTTGTGACCCCATGGACTGTAGCCTGACAGGCTTCTCTGTCCATAGGATTCTCCAGGCAAAAATACTGGAGTGGGTTGCCATCTCTTTCTCCAGATCTTCCCAAGCCAGGAATTGAACCTGAGTCTCCTGCATTGCAGCAGATTCTTTACTGACTGAGCTACAAGGGAATTTACATTTGGCCTAGGACCTGGTATAAGGCTTCCCAGATGGTGCTAGTGGTGAAGAATCTGCCTATCAATGCAAGAGACAGGGGCTTGATTCCTGGGTTGGGAAGATCCCCTGGAGGAGGGTATGGAAACCCACTCCAGTATTCTTGCCTGGAGAATCCCACAGATGGAGGAGCCTGGCTGGCTACAGTCCATAAAATGGCAAAGAGTTGGACACAGCTGTAGGGACCTAGACACATGCTCTGCTATGCTAGTAGACACAGAATTACTCCTCTGAAGTTTGAATTATATCCTTTCAATCAACTTATCAAGAGTTTTTTGGTTTTTTAATTTTTCTTTTTAAAATTTATTTTTGATATTATACAAACAATTTTTTTAAGCCAAGTTTTTGAGATGAAATAGTTGTTCTCACCTCTTCCCCTCTCTGCTCTTCACAGGTTCAAGGACAGACAGATCCAGTGGATCCACGTTCAGGATGGCTCCTCACCTGTGTGATGAGGTTGGTGCTCATCCTTGTCTGGAAGCTTTTTTACTAGAGCCCTTGATTTCTTTTTCAAGTGGCTGCTTAGGCTTCCTCAGAGTGGTCATAGTGATCCAAAAGCATGTGTTTCAGGAGACAGAAGTTTTGAGCTATCTGTATATTAAATCCTCAGCCTGGAAACAGTCTTTTCTGCTTGATTCTATTGGTCAAAGCAGGTACAGAGATCGCCTAGATTTATGGAGACAAAATTTAAACTTTGCCTTTTCAAGGGAGAAACAGCAAAAAATTTTGCAGATATCTTTGGTGAAGGAAGTGAAAGTGATGGGAAGCAAACTTCACTCAGTCGTGTCTGACTCTGTGACCCCATGAACTATACAGTCCATGGAATTCTCTAAGACAGAATACTGGAGTGGGTAGCCTTTCCCTTCTCCAGGGGATCTTCTCAACCCAGGAATAGAACCCAGGTCTCCCAAATTGCAGGCAGATTCTTTACCAGCTGAGCCACAAGGGAAGCCTAAGAATACTGGAGTGGGTAGCTGACCCAGGGATCCAACCAGGGTAGATTGTTTACCAACTGAGCTATCAGGGAAGCCCTTGTCTTTGATGTATTTACTGTAATGTTACTGGCAAACTTTCAGATTCCAGTTCAGACAAACCCCAGCGACATGATATCTTTAGAAGTAAATCCTTTCACATTCATATTTCATTTAAATGTGTTTGAGTCTCACATTAATCCAGGGAAGCAAACATTACTTGTTATTTCTAGTTAACAAAGGACAAAACAGGCTCAGAATGATTAAGCAATATGTATATATATTCACTCACTGGATTTAACCTACATTGCCTTCTCACATCAACAGTGGCTAGTTCTCTCAAGTAGTTAGTCTATTTAAAACATTTCTTATGCTTTAGGAAATAAACAATGAAAAGAGTTGTCTCTCTCATTAACTTAACAACACACAAAAGGGAAATAAAAACTGGCTGTTGTTCAGTAGCTAAGTCATGTCTGACTCTTTGCGACTCCATAGACTGCAGCACACCAGGTTTCCCTGTCCTTCACTATCTCCCAGAGTTTGCTCAAATTCATGTCCAGTGAGTTGGTGATGCTATCCAACTATCTCATTCTCTGTCACCCCCTTCTCCTCCTGTCCTCAAACTTTCCCACCATCATGGTCTTTTCCAATAGGTCAGCTCTTCGCATCAGGTGGCCAAAGTATTGGAGCTTCAACTTCAGCATCAGTCCTTCCAATGAATATTCAGGGTATATTTCCTTTAGGATTGACTGGTTTGATCTCCTTGCAGTCCAAAGGACTCTCCAGAGTCTTCTCCAGCACCACAGTTTGAAAGCATCAATTCTTTGGCACTCAGCCTGCTTTATGATCCTACTCTCACATCTGTACATGACTACTGGAAAAATCATAGCTTTGATTATATGGACATGTGTTGGCAAAGTGATATCTCTGCTTTTTAATATGCTGTATAGGTTTGTCATAGCTTTCCTTCCATAGAGCAAACATCTTTTAATTTCATGGCTGCATTAAAAATGGCTGAGGTCCCAAGCACACCTGAGCCAGAAGTACTTCTCTGGGGTGGTGGATGGATCTGTGTCAGGAAGCATGATCTCTCTGTCCATAGCCCACTAAAAGCTACAGTAACACCCCTTTCAGAGTTGGGAAAGAAGATATGTGAATGAAACTGTTTCTTAGAAAGACTTTCACCTTATCCTCCTTGTTTTTAGCCTCATCTAATTCCCTATCACAAATACATCATTCCAGGGTACCAATATGTAAATGGATCTGCCTACAGAATTTCTGTGGGGTGTTTGTTATTTCCTATCCATCTGCTTACAGCTACCCAAATTAGTTCTGTGTTATCTTTTGTCCTATTTTTTTCTTTTACTTATTTACAATTGAAAATCACAGAACAACTCTTTACATTTTAGTGAGGTTTCTGGAGAGACTGAAAGTTAATGCATATATATTAATCTTGCCATTTTTAACTAGACATCTATTCTCTGTGTTAATACCTACAATGTTCTACATGGTTTAGAATTAATTTGCTTCTTGATCCTGATGTGCTGGAAATATCCTGAGAGTCGTTCTAGAACAGGATCATACAGGGCAGTTTATGATGGCAGAGAATGACATCCTAGCATTAGACTAGTGGCTTACTAACTGCAGCAGGATGACGAAAGGTCTTTGAACTGAGATCCACCAGGCACATGAGAACAGAAAACCATATCAATTCAGTGAAAGATCATATACTGTATGGTGATGTATCCAGCCCTTTTCTTCCAAATCAAACCACTAGGCCATGAGTGTTATACAAAGTGAATAGGAGCCTGGGAGGTCCTTCTCTGTAGTACTGACCAGCCTAAGGGAAGAGACTCTAAAAATAGGGGCCCCACCAGATTTATCGGTATTCTAGACCTTTTCTAAAGAGAAAGTCACAATTTGATGGATAGCCGCCCATCACTGGACAATCACAGAGGTCTTCCATTTGAAAGATAGGCTAAAACAAACCAACAAAGGTAAAACCAACTTGAAGGAAACAGACTATTTACAAAACAAAAAAGGAGCTTCAAAAATCTACAGTTACTATTCTTTAAAAGAAAGATATTGCAAACAAAAAGCAAAGCAAGAACTACATACTATGAAAATAAAAAGTTTCAGACAATATAATGTCATTGAACAGCTAAACAAAATTACTGGAAGCTAGGCAATGGCACCCCACTCCAGTACTCTTGCCTGGAAAATCCCATGGACGGAGGAGCCTGGTGGGCTGCAGTCCATAGGGTTGCCAAGAGTCGGACACGACTGAGCGACTTCACTTTCACTTTTCACTTTCATGCACTGGAGAAGGAAATAGCAACCCACTCTAGTGTTCTTGCCTGGAGAATCCCAAGGATGGGGGAGCCTGGTGGGTTGCTCTCTATGGGGTCACACATGACTGAAGCGACTTAGCAGCAGCAGCAGAATATAACAGAGCAATATCTTCATATCATAAGGAAATAATTCCATGCCCATTCAATAGATTAATTAAGTGTAAAGGTAGAACTACAAAATGTTAGCTATCATCTCAATGTTCATATCCTCTCAAAATTAATATTTTAAATACTATTGCCCTATGCCATTGGAGGTATGGCCTTTAGGAGGTTATTAGGTCATGAAGGTGGAGTCTCCCTGAAATGGATTTCTGCTCTTATACAAGAGACCTCAGAGGGTTACCTTACCTCTTCATGTGAGGACACGATGAGAAAATGGTCATCTATAAACCAGGAAGTGGGTTCTCACTAGACACTGAATATGCTGGTACCTTTATCTTGGACTTGGCAGCGTCCAGAACAGTAAGAAATAAATTTCTGTGTTGACAACCCGCCCAGTCTATGATATTCAGTTTATAGCACCCCAAACAGATTTGATCAATGCTTAAATTATTTACTGTCCCATGCACTCTCTTTTCTTAGAAATTATTGAAAAATGGATTCCTCTAAAACAATAGAGCAAATTGACATTAATATTTATTGAGTGCTTACTATGCATTTTCCTAACCAGTTACATTTATTACACATCTTTCATATAATTAATCTCTCTATAACAATTCTTCTCATGTGTGCAATGATCAATCTCTAATTACATTGGAAAATATCAAAGCCCAGAGAAGAGCCTTGTAAGTAGAAGATAGTAGAGTCAAGGTATTTCCCTTCACTTTCCTCTCTTGAAATTATTTAGAACAAAAGAATGACAGGCATTAAAAGCCAAATCAGCTGTATGTTCAAAGAAACGAGAAAGTCACAAACAACCTATCCTGAAGCATACTTACCAAGACCTGTGACATATAGACTGAGAGAAGAGAAAATCGTAAGAGCACGTGCACCCTTGGACCTCAAGCAGGACGTACAGATTTCCCTCAGTGTGTTTCGTAGTACTTAAAACCACAGTCATAATTATTATTGGTTCAAGTTTAGTATTTTCAAAACTAAAATCTTGAGTTTCCCTCGAAAGCAGTTTCTCTACTTCTGAAACTGTAAGCTGGAAATCTGGGAGTCATTTTGCCTGTTGGTTCTGGAGATCTGAAAGTATCTAAGGCTTTGTCAGCTTCTCTTCTCAACCCCAATATTATAGCTGAATGCTCTAAAAATTTGATTTACATTTTTACCTGTCATTCATGCCAGCAGTGGACTCTCTTTAGAGAAAGGAATGTATAGTATAGTACTTAATTCTTGAACCAGTTATTCTACAGTAGCTATTTCATTTAATTACTGTCATAAATGTTCCATAGCATTTCTCCATGATCTTGCTTACTCTTTAGGCAAATTTATTGAGATATTATTTATGTACCATGAAACTTACTCATTTTAAACATATAATTCAACAACTCTTCATAAATTTTAAGAGTTGTGTTACCATAATCAAATTTTAGAATATTTACACTATTCCACAAAAAACATTTATATCCATTAACAATTACTCAAAATTCTTACCTCTAGGCCCAGATATTTATTACTCTAAATTATGTATCTGTTGATTTTTCTCTTTCATAAATTTTATAAATGGAATCATACAATTTGTGATGTTTTATGTCTGTTTTTTTATCTTAACATAATGATTTTGAGAGTCTTTCATGGTTTAACTTATATGAGTATTTTATTTTCTTTTATTGTTAAATATTAGTATTCTAACAAATAGATATACTACATTTGTTAATCCATTTTACAGTTTTTTTTCCAGTTAATGACAATTATAAATAATGCCTCCATAATCAGACCTCCATATGCAGGTCTTTTTGTAAGCCTATCCTATCATTCCTCTTGTGAAGAGTCTTAGACATGAACTTATTAGTTTGTATGGTTAATTAATACTTAATCTTTTAAGAAACTGTCAAAATATTTTCTATTTTACCTTCACACTGGGTGGGTTAGTCGCTTAGTTGTGTCTGAATCTTTGCGACCCCATGAACTGTAGCCCGTCAGGCTCCTCTATCCATGGGATTCTCCAGGCAAGAATGCTGGAGTGGATTGCCAGTCCCTTCTCCAGAGGATCTTCCTGACCCAGGGATTGAACCCAGGTATCCTGCATTGCAGGCAGATTCTTTACCATCTGAGTTACAGGGACTAGCAATATGCATAAAACTCCATTTTATTATTTTACATTTGTCAATACTTGGTCTAATTTATCTTTTGATTGCAATCATGCAAGAGGTTGTGAATTATGCCTCATAGTGGTTTAATGCACTTTCCTCTAATGACTAATGAACATCTCTTCTTGTGCTTTTTGTGTCTTTTCTGCTAATTGTTCCTTTTATTACTGTTATTGTGTTATAAGATTTCTTTATATATTCTGGATGCATGCATGCATGCTAAGGTGCTTCAGTCATGTCCAACTCTGTGCAACCCCATGAACAGCAGCTCACCAGGCTCCTCTGTCCACAGGATTCTCTAGACAAGAATATTGCAGTGGGTTGTTATTTCCTTCTCCAAATATATTCTGGGTACAAGTTCTTTAACAGATATATAACTCATAAATGTTCCAGTCTGTGCATTGTCTTTTGATTTTCTCAGTGATATCTTTGAAGCAGAAAATACTAATTTTGAAGAAATTTAATTTATTTTTAAATAAATTGTGCTTTTGGTGGTCCCATTTTGTGATCATAAAAATATTTCTTTTGTGTAAATAAGGAATAGTCTTAATCCAAGATCACTAAGGCTTACAGTTGAATTTTTTCCTAATAATTTTATAGTTTTAGCTCTTACATTTAGATTTTGATCCATTTTTAGTTAGTTTTTATATGAGAAGGAAATGGCAACCCACTCCAGTATTCTTGACTGGAGAATCCCAGGGACTGAGGAGCCTAGTGGGCTGCTGTCTATGGGGTCGAAAAGAGTCGGACACGACTGAAGCAACTTAGCAGCATCAGTATACATGGTATGAAGAGGAGTCTAATTTTACTCTTTCTCATGTGAATTTATAGTTGTCCAAACACTGTTTGTTCAAAGTCTTCATTAAATGATACTGGCAAGTTTGTAAAAACTCATTTGGTTATAGAGGTATGGGCTTAGTTCTGAACTTTTACTTTTATTCCATTGTTCTCTATGCCCATCCTTACGCCAATACCAGGCTTCCCAGGTGGCGATGGTAAAGAACCTGCCTGCCGATGTAGGAGATGCAGGTTTGTCCCCTGGGTTGGGAAGATCCCCTGGAGGAGTGCACAGCAACCTTTTCCAATATTCTTGCCTGGAGAATCCCATGGACAGAAGAGTCTGGAGGGCTACAGTCCATAGGGTCCCAAAGAGTTGGAAATGACTGAAGAGACTTAGCACAAACACAGGCATGCCAATATCACATTTTTTTTGATTACTGTAACTTTTGTAGTAATTTATGAAATTGAGAAGTGTGAGCCTCTTTGCTCTTTTGCAAGATTGTTTTAGCTAGGCTTGATCATTAGTATTTCCATTCATTAATATTTGCTGACTATGTACCAACAACTGTACACAATTTTGTTATTTTTGTCTTGAGATGTATGATTTCCAGTCAAAATATTTTTTTGAAATTTCCTTTTATCCACTCACTTTTAAATTAAATTGTTCCTTATATTTATAATACAGCTGGATTCACTTGTCACTGTCTGATTTCAAAATCCTGGTATCCTAAGATATACTATTTGATTTTTAAATTAGCATGTATTAAAATTCCCGTTCTTAATAAGTATAACCCCTTTGTAGTCAATCAATCTTTTTTCCTCCAAGCAGTGTCAATATGTAATGTTTTCATACCATAATTTTTCCTTTTCTCAAATATTATATGAATAGAATTGTACAATACATAGCCTTTTGTGGCAGGTTTGTTTAACTTAGCAAAATGCAGTTAAGGTTCATCCACATTGTTGTGTGAATCAATACCTGAATCTCTTTCTATTTTAAATCACAGAAACACCAGTTTGTTTTTTCATCAACTGTTGAAAGACATTTTGTTTTTTTTCTCCCTCAATTTTTTAGCAATTACAAATAAAGCTGCTATAAAAATTCAAGTACAGAGTTTTGTTCTAATTAAAGTTTCATTTTGCTTAAGTAAACATGTAGGATTTCATTTGCTGAATTATATGGTAAATATATATTTAATTTTCAAAATCAAAAAACCTTCCAAAGTGGCTGTATCATATTATACTTCCAAAAGCAATGAATGAGAGGTAATATTGCTCTGCATTCATGCCAGCATTTAGCATCATAGGTTTCTATTTTATTTTAGCCTTTCTAATAATTATGTAGTAATATGTAAACTCCATTGTCCCAGCAATATCTTGTTGATAATTGCTATCATCTCCCCATGATATTTGTGACTGTATCTTGGGCTTCCCTGATAAAAATTGATAGGTTAAAACAGATTTCTACATATTTTAATTGATGTTTTTATTTTATCTAGTTTCTATTCCATCTCACATTTTTCAAATTCTCAAAATGTTGCACTAATTTTGAAAATATTTTTTCAAATTGTTATTATGAGTCTATTCCTTGTCTTAGATAATTCTTGATTTTTCTGAGATTCAGTCAAAAGAAAGGTAACTCATTTGCTCCATGTACCATCTTGTTGCTTTTCAGTTAGTTGTTTTTCATTCTATTCCCAATATCTATTTTATTTGGTAGCTTCATCTTCTTATCACTCTTTCCTAACTGAATGAAATCCACTAAATTAAAAGCATTAACATTATGATTAACTTATGTATATATTCTCATCAAGATAGGGCTTCCCTCGTGGCTCAAGATGGTAGAGTCCTCCTGCAGTGCAGGAGACCTGGGGTCAGTCCCTGGGTCAGGAAGATCCCCTGGAGAAGGGAATGGCAACCCACTCCAGTATTCTTGCCTGGAGGATCCCGTGGACAGAGGAGCCTGGTGGGCTACAGTCCATGGGGTTGCAAAAGTTGGACAAGACTGAGCAACTAACACACACACGCAAACACACACACACTCAGCAAAATATTCCTTCAAAACTTGAAATTAGAAAATGTGAAGTGTTTTTAGGGTGAAACCAGCTTATCTGTGTTTTTTTTAATGCCAGCTAAAGAAAAGGTTTGGGTTCCTGGGGGAACATGCAAATGCCATTGTGGAATTCCTCAATCCTTTTTTTTTTCCCCTTTGGCTAAAATCTGTGGAAATTATCTCTAGATTGTGGCCTATAACTTTTAGTTTTCTTCCTTTGAGTTTAATTGTGAAAGTTTTTTAAAATGTGCTTCTATAAATCTTTTATTAGTATCCTGGGATTGGTTCCTTTGACAAAGTTGACATGCCAACATGTTAATCCATAAATCCTCACACTTAGAGAAAAAAGCCAGAAAAGCACAGTGACACAGCACATTTAACATAAAATCAGTGTTTTTATTTCATAGTCTCTCTGATAGAACTGATAGTAGAAGATGGTACTCAAAAAGGGCCCGGGGAATTCATATATTAAGCAGCCATAAGGCAAAACACTTCATGGCAAATATAACTATACATCCTCCATGAGAATGGCTAAAGCTTACAAGAATTGGAAACTACAAATATAAGTCAACTTAATCTTCTATTATTGAAATTTTTTGACATCAGTTAAAAGCCAAATTGATTTATTTGATTTCATGGTCTGCTGCCCATCCTCTGGTGTAATTCTTTGTTATACAACTGAGACAAAACAGGCAGAAAACAAAAGATTTTTTAAAAAATCCCATGGAATAATTAAGAATTGACTACATTCTTTAGAAATGTCCAATTTGACTTAAAGGCTAAAGTGTGTGTGTGTGTGTGTGTGTGTGTGTGTGTGCACGTGCGCAAGCTCAGTTCTGTCTGCCTCTTTGCAAACTCATGGACTGTATCCCATTAGACTCCTCTGTCCATGGAATTTTCCAGGCAAGAATACTGAAGTGGGTTGGCATCTCCTTCTCCAAGGGATCTTCCTGACCCAGGGATCGAACCCAAGTCTCTTGCTGTCTTCTGGACTGAAAGATGAATTCTTTACCACTTTGCTGCCTGTGAAGCACTCTCTGTCCCCCCGGCAAAAATAAAGTGAACAGAAGATAGATTATTTTTAAAATAGTTTAATTTTTTTCTTGTTTCTCAGGAAGACAGGGCTGTCCATATCTGACTCAGTTGTTTAGTAACACTCCTTTATTTCTCTTAACTCCTGTAGCCATTTGATAAGAACAAAAGAAACTCCCTATTTCTTTTATTAAGATATAATTCATATGAATAAATTTTACCCATTTAATGTATATATTTCAGCAGTTTTAGTATATATACTGTGCTTCTATCAGCACTAATTTCAGAACATTTCATAGCTTCCAAAATATCCTCAAACTTTCCATTATCTGGCAGCTAAACTGCTTTCTATTTCTGTGGATTTGACTATTCTGGACATTTCATATACATGGAATTACACAATATGTGTTTTTTTTTTTTGTCTTGGTTCTTTTACATAGCATAATTTTTTTCAGATTCACTTATGTTATATCCAAGATTCTGCATGTAACAATACTTAACTCACTTTTATGGAAGAATAGTATTTTTTTATATGAGTGTTTTTGTTTATCCATTCATCAGTTGATAGACTTTTGGATGGTCTCTACTTTTGGACTATTTTAATAATATTGCTATAAACATTCAGATACAAAATTTTTGGTGAATTTATGTTTTCAATTTTCTCAGGCATATAACTAGGAGTAGAAATTTTGGATCATATTGTAATTCTATGTTTAATTTTTTAAGTAACTGCCAAGCTGATTTCACCAGTTACTGCACTGTTTTATAATCCAATCATCAATGTATAAGGATCTCATTTGTATCAACATCTTCACAAATACTTATTATTTTCTCTTTTTAAATTATTATAACTATCCTAGTGGATGTGAAGTGATACCTCATTGTGGTTTTGATTTATATTTCCCTAATAGCTAATGATTTTGAGCATCTTTTCATGTGGTTATTATTACTTATTTACATATCTTCTGGGAGAGAAATCTATTCAAATCCTTTGTCCATATTTTAGGTGAGTCATTTGTTCTGTTGAGCAGTAATAGTTCTTTATATATTCTGAACTTTCATCAGAAATAAGATTCACCAATATTTCTGCCATTCTCTAGGTTATATTTTCACATATATTTTAAAAATTGGCTGTATTTTCCAAGAATCATGATTTAAATGTAAATGTTTTTCTTCTTTTATGATTTAGTTTATTTTTGGCTTTCCATAAAATAATCAAGTTCTGATAAGAATTTAAAAAATTTTTCTTTTGTAACATTTAAAGGAACATTTTTATTAAAATGTGACATTTATTTTCTCTTTTGAACAACTGCCTTCTTAAATGGCTTCTCTTCATCTACTATAGCTGGTGTCATCACACTCTATGAGGCTCTTCCAAAGTCACCAGTTCCCATGGGCTTCAGTTCAGTTCAGTCGCTCAGTCATGTCCGACTCTTTGCGACCCCATGAACTGCAGCACACCAGGCCTCCCTGTCCATCACCAGTTCCTGGAGTTCACTCAAACTCACGTCCATCGAGTCGTGATGCCATCCAGCCATCTCATCCTCTGTTATCCCCTTTTCCTCCTGTCCCCTATCCCTCCCAGCATCAGAGTCTTTCCCAATGAGTCAACTCTTTGCATGAGGTGGCCAAAGTACTGGAGTTTCAGCTTTAGCATCATTCCTTCCAAAGAAATCCCAGGGTTGATCTCCTTCAAAATGGACTGGTTGGATCTCCTTGCAGTCCAAGGGACTCTCAAGAGTCTTTTCCAACACCACAGTTCAAAAGCATCAATTCTTCAGCGCTCAGCTTTCTTCACAGCCCAACTCTCATATCCATACATGACCACTGGAAAAACCATAGCCTTGACTAGACGGACCTTAGTCGGCAAAGTAATGTCTCTGCTTTTCAATATGCTATCTAGATTGGTCATAACTTTTCTTCCAAGGAGTAAAAGTCTTCTAATTTCATGGCTGCAGTCACCATCTGCAGTGATTTTGGAGCCCCAAAAAATAAAGTCTGACACTGTTTCCACGGTTTCGCCATCTATTTCCCATGAAGTGATGGGACCAGATGCCATGATCTTCGTTTTCTGAATGCTGAGCTTTAAGCCAATTTTTTCACTCCCCTCTTTCACTTTCATCAAGAGGCTTTTGAGTTTCTCTTCACTTTCTGCCATAAGAGTGGTGTCATCTGCATATCTGAGGTTATTGATATTTCTCCCAGCAATCTTGATTCCAGCTTGTGCTTCTTCCAGCCCAGCATTTCTCATGATGTACTGTGCATATAAGTGAAATAAGCAGGGTGACAGTCTGGAAAACTCAGCAGTGACCACATGATTGGAAAAGGTCAGTTTCATTCCAATCCCATGGGCTTAGCTCATCTCTAAAAATGTCACCTTATGAGACACAGTCACCCTTCTTATCAACACCTCTATCTCCAGATTCTTCTCATTATTCATTTTTAGTGCTTTTCCCTGGGAATGTCCTGGACCTTGGATACCACTTTTAGTGGACTTTTACCACGGATTCCCCCATTAGCTCTACCAATGTCACTTCTTGTCACTGTCATTCTGGAAATTCTCTCCTGTCCAAGAATAATATATCCAGTATGATATACAGCAGCTTTTTTAAACTGTTCATGCAGTTCTCAAGGCAAGAATACTGCCTGAACTGAATTGATGATCTTAACAAACATACGATTTGGTTACCTTATGTAAGTATTTTTAACTGTTCAGTTAGTCAGTCAGTCAGTTCAGTCGCTCAGTCATGTTCAACTCTTTGCAACCCCATGATTTGCAGCTTCCCTGGTGGCTCAGAGGTTAAAGCATCTGCCTGCAATGCAGGAGACCTGGGTTCGATCCCTGGGTTGGGAAGATCCCCTGGAGAAGGAAATGGCAACCCACTCCAGTATTCTTGCCTGGAGAATCCTATAGACAGAGGAGCCTGGTGGGCTACAGGCCACGGGGTTGCAAAGATTCAGACACGACTGAGCAACTTCACTTTTTCTTTTTCTAAAGGCCTCCCTGTCCATCACCAACTGCCAGAGATCACTCAAACACATGTCCATCAAGTCGGTGATGCCTGTTCAGTTCAGTTCTATTCACTCAGTCATGTCCGACTCTTTGCTATCCCATGGACTGCAGCACACTACTCTTCTTGTCCATCACCAACTTCCGAAGCTTACTCAAACTCATGTCCATAGAGTTGGTGATGCCATCCAACCATCTCATCCTCTGTCGTCCCCTTCTCCTCTTGCTTTCCTTTCAAATGAGTCAGTATTCTCATCAGGTGACCCAAGTATTGAAGTTTCAGCTTCAGCATCAGTCCTTCCAATGAATATTCAGGACTGATTTCCTTTAGGATGGACAGGTTGGATCTCCTTGCTGGCCAAGGGACACTCAAGGGTCTTCTCCAACACCACAGTTCAAAAGCATCAATTCTTCGACACTCAGCTTTCTTTATAGTCCAACTCTCACATCCATATATGACTACTGGAGAAACCATAACTTTGACTAGATGGACCTTGGCAAAGTAATGTCTCTGCTTTTTAATATGCTGTCTTGGTTGGTCATAGCTTTTCTTCCAAGGAGCAAGCGCCTTTTAATTTCATGGCTGCAGTCACCATCTGCAGTGATTTTGGAGCCTCCCAAAATAAAGTTTTAACTGTTAACTCTTTATAAAGACAAATTAATGGAAATATAGTGTTATATTTTCTACAAAGAGGAAGCTCAGTGTCCTCTGTGACATAGTAAATGATTTCAATGTTGATGTAACCACAGATTGTTGCAAAAATACATAGTAGAATAATCCCTGTGTGATTTGCCCAGATTTCCTCAATGATAACAATTTTACATAACACTCAGTTCAGTTCAGTCGCTCAGTCATGTCCGACTCTTTGCAACCCCATGAATCGCAGCATGCCAGGCCTCCCTGTCCATACCAACTCCCAGAGTTCACTTAGATTCATGTCCATCGAGTCAGTAATGTCATCCAGCCATCTCATCCTCTGTCGTCCCCTTCTCCTCCTGCCCCCAATCCCTCCCGTCAAAGCCTTTTCCAGTGAGTCAACTCTTTGCATGAGGTGGCCAAAGGACTGGAGTTTCAGCTTTAGCATCATTCCTTCCAAAGAAATCCCAGGGTTGATCTCCTTCAGAATGGACTGGTTGGATCTCCTTGCAGTCCAAGGGACTCTCAAGAGTCTTCTCCAACACCACAGTTCAAAAGCATCAATTCTTCAGCCCTCAGCCTTCTTCACAGTCCAACTCTCACATCCATACATGACTACTGGAAAAACCATAGCCTTGACTAGACGGACCTTAGTCGGCAAAGTAATGTCTCTGCTTTTGAACATGCTATCTAGGTTGGTCATAACTTTTCTTCCAAGGAGTAAGCTAGTATAATATCAGATTAGAAAATTGACATTGGTACAGTCCACAGACCTCAGGCAGGCTTCACCAATGTGTGTGTGTGTGTGTGTGTGTATGTTTATGTAACTACCATAATCAAGATACAGAGCTAGTTTATAATCACGCAAAAAAATTCCCATATGTTATCCTTAACTGGCATCATTAACCTGTTCTCCACCTCTAAATTTTTATAATTAAGAAAATATTATGTAAATAGAATTTTACTTATGTAATCTTTACAGTCTTAACTTTTCTTTTAGCACAATCCCCTTGAGATTCATCTGATTTGTTGAATGTATCAGTATTTGTTCATTTTTACTGCCAAGTATTATTCTACTATATTATGTACCAGAATTTTTCATTCACTGTCTAAAAGACATGTTTGTTTGTTTTGGTTTTTTTTTGCTTATTGTGCATAAAGTTGCATTTGTATGAAGTTTCCTTTGTGGACCCAATTTTTCCTTTTTTTTTTTAGAAAAATGCCCAGAAATTTGATTCCTGTATCATGTTCTATGTTTTTTTTTTTTTTAAGAAACTATCAAAATGTTTTCAAGAATGGTATATTATGAATGGCCCAGTTGGCATCTTGCCAATATTTAACAGTGTCACTATTTTTTTATTTTACCAATTCTCATAGACATATATTGATCTGGGCTATATTGTTTTGCATTTTCTAGGGATTAATTTCATTAACTGTCTTTGCACATGTTTATTTGACATCCATTTATTCTCTTTGGCAAAAAGTCTGATCATGTCTTTTGTCAATTTTGCCTATTTTTCTGTTGCGTTTTGAGGATTTTTTTTGGGTATATTCTATATACAAGTACTTTTTCAGAATCTCAATATGGAGTTAGTTATTTTATAAGAAGAACTCTTACAACAAGCTCACAGCCTTCCCCGCCCCTTCCTTTCACAATTTAGTATCTTGAGCCATTAATGATTTTTTTTAAATCCAGAAATATATAGAAATCTTTTCAGATTTTTGTTTTACCTACTTTGGTCATGCAGGTTGTAGTTCTATTAAAATTCCCTAGTTTACTTTCCAGATATTTGTTGCACAGACAGACATTACTGTATTTAGAATTTTCTATTTCAGTTCACTAAAAACTGTAAAACCAAATTGTATCATGCACCAAATTGATTTCCTTTCATTTGCTTACTTTGGATTTTTAAATTTTTCTCCTCTTCTCCCATTTTCTTAAATTTAAATCTTAGATTATTGGTTTTAGGCCAATTCTTTTCATTGTAAGAATTTATGTATATTTTCCTTTGATCATTGTTTTAGCTTTTAAAATAAAAAGTTTTCTGTATTTATTTTGCTTTCTCAAATTGTTCCAGCTTTAGCCATAGGGAGTTCTTTCAATTGACTCATGTCATGCTAGCATTCTTCCATTAATGTGGATTTCTTTTTTTTAAGCACTTCCTTACTTTCTGACACAACAAGATTTTCTCAGCTCATCTTGCATATTTTTTGTCCTAATTCTAGAACCTGCCATTTTCCCAAAGATTCCTGGTTTCTATTACTGGAAAATGGTATTATTAATAGAAACCAAGATCTGGACTCTAGATGTGTTCATTCGCTGGGATATTATTGTCTTTAGGCTACCTCAGCTGACAAAGCAAGTATGTATATGTGTGTATATTAGCCTGTGTATTTATACATATCTATGAATATTTCTATATCTGAACCTCTGTATTAACTAAACATCAGATCTACAAATTTCCAGCTCTGCTACTGCATGGATTATCTAACTTCTTCTTCTTGCTTCTCTGTGAGCTCCAGTCCAACAGTGGCTCTTACCATCACTCATGCACTTACATAATTATTCCATTCCAGTATAATTGTATAGCATCAGCAAAATTGAGAACACATACCTGTGTAGGAAATAATTATATCAACAGAGCTCAGTGCTTATATACAGTTACCTTGGCTTTAGTTTCATAGACTCCTTATTTCCAAAGCTACTTAATTCAAAATCTTTTACTCCCACTTCCTTCAATGAGGTTGATTCATATGTTTGTAATACATTTCTATTTTTTGATCACAGTCTGCATTCCCTACTGAGATTCCCAAGTTCTCTAATGAAATCTAAATTTCCACAGAGTAAGTTTCATTCTTTGTTCTATAAAGTTCTATGGGTTTTTGACAGTTGCATGATGCTAGGTAGCCACCATTTCTGTACCATACAGAATAATTTCAGCACCCTAAAAATATTCCTTATATTTCGCCTATTCAATCCTCCTCCCCTCTTATGAACCCATGGCAACTAATGGTTTTTCCCCTGTCTTTTTCAAAACATACATACATACTACATAGTATGTAGTCTTTTCACACTGGCTTCTTTCCCTTGATATTTTAACATTTTAAATTAAGTGATAACTGTAAAAAATAAGAATAGAAAACCATATGTTCTAGTGTAAGACAGGCCTTTCCTTGCATAAATAATAATTGTATTCTCAAATGCATTCGTAGTTCTGCTTTTTTAAAATTGAGATTTGATTTCAGCTTCAGTTGTTGGATGCTGTACATAAGCAGCACCTATTAATTTAACAGACTAGGACATGCTTCAAACGCTAATATTTAACTGTAAATAGCCCTTAAAAGTTTACTGGGAATATTGGATTTTCTGTTCTTTTCTTCAACTCTCCTTCTTAGTAACCTCAGGATACTCAGTAGGTAAAACAAAAATCTGAAAAGATTTCTATATATTTCTGGATTTAAAAAAATCATTAATGGCTCAAGATACTAAATTTTGAAAGGAAGGGGTGGGGAAGGCTGTGAGCTTGTTGTAAGAGTTCTTCTTATAAAATAACTAATATAGAGAAAACCTCTGTGTTTGAAGATTTGGGAAAGTCTTTCTGAGGCATCACATCTGACTGAGTCCTGAAGCATGCATCTTTGCCTTTTGCCCAATAATCTCAGTAAGTCAAAGGTAAAATTACTAAGAATATGCAAAGGTTTATCAGGGTACAGAGTTTAGGAAACATGGAACAAACAGGAGATTTTGCCCCTGGTACTAGGGCAACATATTGGTAAAAGTTTCTGGGGAGCCCCTCACCACTTTGCTTTCTCAACAAACACACAACCGTCTGAACATTGGCATAGCCTCTTGAGAGAAATCTTATACTAGTCTCGCTGCTTCCACATTTCCTCATTTACAATCTCCTCTGAAGATCACAGCCAGTATAATTCTACTAAAATGTAACTTAACTCTCCTTGCTCCAAGTCCTCTGAAGGCCTTGTCAAGCTTCTCATCATTGCTGGCAAAGTTTCACCTGGAATAGACACTACTTGTTCAACTCAATGTCCCAATACCAAGTCCCTCTTTCGCCACAATAGAGCAACCTTGATCTTGCTATTGGTGCTTCATGCCAAGCTCCTTTCTGACTCTAGGCAATTGCCAGTACTGCACCCTCTGTTGGAGAAGGCTATGGCACCCCACTCTAGTACTCTTGCCTGGAAAATCCCATGGATGGTGGAGCCTGGTAGGCTGCAGTCCATGGGGTCGCGAAGAGCTGAACACGACTGACTTCCCTTTCACTTTTCACTTTCATGCGTTGGAGAAGGAAATGGCAACCCACTCCAGTGTTCTTGCCGGGAGAATCCTAGGGATGGGGGAGCCTGGTGGGCTGCCGTCTATGGGGTCGCACAGAGTCGGACACGACTGAAGCTACTTAGCAGTAGCAGCAGCAGCAGCAGCCTCTGTGCCAAGGTTCTTCCTGAGATCTCCTTGACTTCTGTCCATGCTTCAGGACTCAGTCAGATGTGATGCCTCAGAAAGACTTTCCCAAATCTTCAAACACAGAGGTAATGTTTTTTTTTTTAATGTTTTCTCTATATTGCATAATTTTTCCAAGTTAATTCTATTACTCTCTTCCACATCAGAATGTATGCTCCATGAGGGAAATGTGCTTTTCTGTTTTGTTTTGGCTGTGTCCCAACATGTAGAAGATAATGTTTTCAACAGATATTTGTTGAATACATGAATAAGTGAGTGACTAATGTCATACAGCTAATATTAGAATGATTTCTTGGCAGCAGCCACTGCTCTTGCCCCCAACTGGGTATTTTCCCATGACATCCAGGAAAGCAAAGTGCTTATTCCATATAAACCTCAAACCAATCATATTTTTGGCCCTAAAATTAATCACTCTCCTGTAAAACTTCAGTGAGAAGGCCCATTCTGTTACCCGGGAGCCTAAACTTTCCATGATAAAACAAAACGTTTGTTTGCTATACAGATTCTGTTTTCACTGTGAAATTTAGGAAGGCAAGACATCTGTAGAGAGAAACTGGTCACTTGAAAATTTACATTTTAGCATTTACTGTCAATATCCAGGAAATATTTAATGGCCAAGTAGATGATAGTATCAATAAGAGAAAAACTCATAAACATTCAAAATGACTTTGTTTTTATCCAACACCCACAGTATCTGCTTTACATTGAGTCCAAAAATATTATCTAAGAATACATTTGAGTTAAGATTCTGGTTTTTCAGGGAAAAAATTGCCTTCAGTTTCATCTTTTTGCAATGGGATGAGGGAAAGGAAACCTGTTTAAATTGCACAGACATACCATAGAGCTAGGAAGAAAATAAATGATAAAATACCAAAGGTATATAAGTTTGTAAAACTTTTGTCCATAAACCGTATACTAATAAAAGCCAGTTGGTATACTAATAGAGATAAGGACACAAATGCTCTGACAAGATATGTATTTGCCCCAAAATGCTGCAAACAGTATTATCAAGAGATTTTCATAAAAAGAAGGAGAATTGCATGGGCAATCAAAGACTCTGACTCATTTTATTAACAATACATCCATAAGAGTGAAACATTCCTGCACCAAATGAAATCACAAATGTAATTTTTGAGGACTGGAAGTCCTGTGGGAAGAAGTCATTGTTGAGGATAAAATTTATGCCTGTCTCAAGCAATCACTATGCTTTCTGGTCATTCATAATTAAACTGGAAAACCATGGTAACGTTGGAAAGTCCACAGTTCTATTTTACTATGCAAGTGTAAACATAGGAAATATGTTTTTGCTTTTATTAGTAAGTGTAAAATTCTAAGTTCATCCAGTATAAATAACATATCTTCCATTTGCTGAGCTTCTACCACAAGCATCTGGCAATTGCTTCCATTTTTTTCTATCATTCACTTAACCCTCACAGCCATGCCAAGATATTTAGTCGCTTTGTCTGACTCTTTTGTGACCCCATGGATTGCAGCCTGCGCAGCTCCTCTGTCCATGAAATTTCCCAAGCAAGAGTACTGGAGTGGGTTGTTAATTCCTTCTCCAGGGTACCTTCCTGACCCAGAGATCAAGCCAGTGTCTTCTGTCTTGGCAGGCGGATTCTTTACCACTGAGCCACCAGGGAAATCTTACCATGCCATGATATAGGTATTATAATATCCATTTTACCAAAGAAGCTTAAAGAAATAACCGAATAACAGCTCCCGCAGTCACATGGCTCAACCTTGCCTGATATCCCACAACTGATCAATACATAATATGGATTCAAATTTAGACCAGTTGGACTCCAATAAATTTGCCCCCAAACTCACTACAGCCAACACTTTGATTCTTCTTTATAGAGCTAAGAATATACTCAGATTGGATAAGGATTAGATAGCTTAAAAATTAAATGCATTTTACTATTATTTACTTTAAATTATTTGCTCTATTTAAACTCATGCACACAGACATGCATGTATGATTGTCATTACATATTCCACAGGCTGGGAAGTTCAGACTGGCCCATCATTAATTTGTTATATAATGATGGTGAAATACTGTGTTTTGCATTAAGGATAAAAAACAAAAACAAAACACAGTTAATCAAAGCATAAGTAACATAATGAAAATAATTATTTTTCTATATTCTTTCTTAAAGAAATGTACATACAAATTACAAGAGCAGGATTTCCCTTGTAGTCCAGTAGTTGATAATCCATCTGCTAGTGAGGGGGACATGGATTTGATCTTTGGTCGGGGAGGATTCTACATGCTGCAGGGCAACTGAGCCAGCCTATGCAGTGACAACTATTGAAGTTTCCATGCTCTTAGAGCTCATGAGCCACAACTATTGAGCGTACATGCTCTAGAGCCTGTACTCCATTCGTGAGAATTTTGTGAACCACAACTAGAAAAAGCCTCCAAGCAGCAAGGAAGACCCAGTACAGTATAAATAATAAGAGCAGAAAAATATTGGTAGATAAAATTTATATATAGATTTCTTTTAATTTACATCTATTAATCAATTGACCATAATTTTACCCCTAAAATATGATAATGGTGTTAAATTTTAATGGCATGTTTCTCTTATTAACTATTGTATTAGAAACTGATCACTCTGTATTATGAAGGAGTCAGAAACATCATTAAGTATTAGAATTTCACTCCTTCCCTCCTCTTATCCTGAGAATTTCAGTGACCCATGAGAACATCAAGTAATCTTTTCCTGAAAGTCATGGATAAAGTTAGGTGAAAGTGAGGGGCATGTGTGCTGCCCCCCATCTGTCAGTTTCCCAGGACCATGTGTTCAGGTTCCTGAGATAGTTACAATAGACTCACACCAATGAACACAGTCTGGTTCATTGGGAAAGGCCACTAGCCCATTCTCTGGCTTTTGGGCAAAATAGGGGTTTGGGAAGGTTGGTGAAAAGCATTTACCTTAGGCCTTGGAATCAGGCAATCTGGGCAAAATTCCAGGTCCAGTTATGGAGCACCTGTCTGATCTTAGAAAGTTCTTCCTCTTCTCCTGGACTTAATGTGATTAAAAAAACACTCGCTTTACAGAGTTCTCACAAAGAGGAAAAACAATAAATTCAAGTAATTTCATGACTAGTGCATTCATTTTTATAATCCAGGAAGAACCCCAAGTATATGATTTCTAAATCTAACTTAAAACTCCTAATCCTATGACCAAAGTTCATTTCTTCTCCTCAGAGGCTCTGTAATATTTCTCATCATCCCCCTCTGTTTGCATACCATCTGAAGACTTCTGTTTTCTTATCTAACCCCAGTTGCTTGAGCCTTTTCTTGAGGGTTTTATTTTGATTAATTGCTCATAATTAAGAAGTAAATTTGATGAACTGGAACCAAAGCATTTAGTTGGCTTCTTTTTAGAACTTTGCACACTTAATTTAGTAAAATTCAAAAAGTAAAACGTATAATTTCCTATAATTAAAGGGAAGCTGAAAAATAGAATAATTTTCTGGAAAAAGAGACATGTTCTTAATTCTTAAATTTCTTTGTGTGGAATATCTGAACTTACAGTAAAAGGAAAATCTTTTTGATGTGTAAATTACCTCAGGTTGTCAGGAGATTTACTGAGACAGTTGCAAATATATATATGTTAGAATATATTTGTAGTATAAAATTTTATATTTGTTTTACCTGTGGAGGGATTAGTATTTATTTTAAAAGTATGCACTTAATTCTTAAACCTACATTTTAATGGAAACAAATATGTGTGTCTCCCTTTCCTTCCTCCAATCAACCTCTTACAACCAATATTCTACTTTTTGTCTATAAGAATTTGAATGCTTTAGATATTTCATATAAGTAGTATCATACTATCTTTATCATTTTGTGATTTACTTATTTCATTTAGCATAATGTCCTTCAAGATTCACCCATTTTGTAGCATTGACAAATTTTACCTGTTTTCATGACTGAATAATATTCTTTTGTATGTATATATGGTATTTGTTTATTCATCTGTTGAAAGACATTTGGTTGTTTCTACCTCTTGTTTATTGTGAATAATGCTACTATAAATATGTATGTGAAAATATCTCTTTGAGTTGCTTCTTTCAAATTTGTTGGGGTTGCTGGATCATATATAATTTTATTTACAATCTTTTTGAGAAAACTCCATACTGTTTTATCATATTGGCTGCACCATTATACAATATTACTAACAGTGTACAAGGGTTCCAATTTCTCAGCATTCTAATCAACAGTTGTTACAGTCTGCTATCTTTATAGTGGTCATTTTAACAAATATGCAATGATATTCCATTTTGCTTTTAATCTACATTTCCCTGATGAATAGTGATGTTGACCATTTTTTCATATATTTTCTGGCCATTTGTGTATCTTTGAAGAAATGTCCATTCATGTCCTTTGCCCATTTTAAAATTGTGCTATTTGTTGTTGTTGCTGTAGCTCTTCTTTATGTACTCTGAAAATAAACTCCTTGTTAGATACATGATTTTCAAGTATTTCCCCCATTCCATAGGTTCCCCCCACACCTTTTTAACTCTGTTGGTTCTTTTACTATGCTAAAGTCTTAAAGTTTGGTATCTCTCATTCATCTATTTTTGGTATCATTGCCTGTGTTTTTGGTATCTTATAAAATAAATTATTGCCAAATCCAATGTCATAATGTTTTTCCCCTATGTTTTCTCCTAGCAGTTTTATAGTTTCAGATCCTCTGTTTAGGTCTTTAATCCAATTAAGTCAATTTTTGTGTATGGTATACGATGAGTCCAACTTCATTTCTTTACAAGTGGATATCCAGTTTTTCCAAAAGTTTATTTTTAACTAGTCAAAAAATCTTAAAAATATATATGAAAGGAACTAAGGCTATGATGCATAGGAGGTAGAATACAACATAGCCTTAGTTCTTGTCAGGCAAAAGGCTGAGAACTGGAAGGAAACATGGAAATTGATGAGCTCAGAGAAGACTGAGGATGACTTGGGATGTATAAAGAAATCAAGTACTCTGAGTAAGAAGAGAATTCCACCAAAGAATTCAGAGCCTGTTAAGAGAAGGCAGCAGATGAGTATTTCAATAAAACTCTTTTTTTTTTCCTTTTTGCTTCATAGAAATGTAATTCCTTTTGCAATAATCATCTTATGCACAAAAGTGTCAATTTTGGAAAATCAAGGTCTATGTCTAAATTAATTATTAGTTTATTCTATAACAACACAAGAACTGGCACATAGTTTATACTCAATATGTCCTTGTTGAATAATGAATTGAGTGACTCCACTTCCAGCACAATTATGGACTAGATAATCTGAAGACTTCTTTGTATAGGACACCTCACAATGCTATATAAAATATAGAATAAAAATCCCCAAACATGGTGAAGAGCAAAGAAAGATTCTCTCTACACTCTGAAAGGGGGAGAGAAGAGTAATCATGTGAAATATGCCTAGAGCTTTTTGCCTAATAAAAACCTGCTCTCTATGACAAGACAACCAGAGGATTACCCCCATCTAAGGGAAAGCTTTGTACCTGGTTCCAAACTCAACCAACTACCCTGTTTCACCTGGGAAACAGATTAAGAAATATTTATGATGGTCACAGATCAGAGAAACAGGTCCACTAAAGTGATAAAACTTAATCAGAAGATTATAGGGAAGAGAAAAGGGAACAAGAGAGATACTGGCAAGGACAGTGAAGGAAGTGGAAGGGCCAGACACCTACAGCTACAAGTGTCAATTGCAATTGAACTCCAAGTTAGAGTAACATAGAACTTCACACTATAGGGCTATTTACCTCAGTTCATATTACCTAATATATGATGTCCAGGTATCAGCTGAAAAAGATAAGGCATCATAAAGCCAAGTAAAAAGAAGTCTAAAGAGAAAAAGCAAGTAACAGAGAGATTCATATACAATAAAGGTGTTAAATTATTAGATAAGGAATTTGACATAGCTATGGCTAATAAGCTAATGACTAATGAAAAAACTAGACAACAGGAAAAGATGGATAACACAAACAGAGAGAAGAAGATATTTTAAAAATTAAAAGGAAATGCTACAAATAAAAATCACTGTAATATAAATGAAGAATGCCTTTGATGGACTCATCAGCTTACTGGATGCAAAAAAAAAAAAAAAATCAGTGGTCTTGAAGATAGCTCAATAGGGAATCCCCAAACTGAAATAAAGAAAGGAAAAAAAAAAAAGCATTTTTTAAAAAGAAAGTTTCAAAGTTCCAAAAATTGTTGGACAATTTAAAAAGGCATAAAAAATATATATAAATTCAATGCCAGAATGAGAAGAATAGGATAACAGAGCAGGAAAAACATTTGAAATAATAACTGCAGTGAATTTTTTAAAAGGTAATGACAAAACTCAAAATATTGCTCAAGAAAAAAACCTCAAAAATGTAGTTCAAGATAAAAACACACTCAGAAAAAAATCAGATTAAATATATATATAAAAAAATAAACTTCACATGTCATACTCAATCTCCAGAAAGCAAAAGACAAAGGAAATCTTGAAAGAAACCTAGCATATAACCAAGAGATGAACATGATATATGTTTCAGCAGACTTCCCATCAGAAGACATAAGCAAGGACAGAATGAGTGTTGGGGAAAAATGACCAAATTAAGCTTCTGTATCTAGAGAAATGAAGGCAAATGAAGGAAATTTCAAAAATGAAAGAAAAATAATTACTTTTACAGATAAAAAAGCGCTCAGGGAATTCATTGCCAATAGACAACAGAGAAGGCAATGGCACCCCACTCCAGTACTCTTGCCTGGAAAATCCCATGGACGGAGGAGCCTGGTGGGCTGCAGTCCATGGGGTTGCGAAGAGTCAGACATGACTGAACGACTTCACTTTCACTTTTCACTTTCATGCATTGGAGAAGGAAATGGCGACCCACTCCAGTGTTCTTGCCTGGAGAATCCCAGGGATGGGGGAGTCTGGTGGGCTGCCGTCTATGGGGTCACACAGAGTCAGACACTACTGAAGCGACTCAGCAGCAGCAGCATCAGACAACAGATGCAAGATATCTTAATAGAAGTTCTTCAGAAAAAAGAAAAATTATTATATAGTTTTTTTTACTTTTTGGCCATTGTGGGATCTTGGTTCCCTGTCCAGGGATTAAGTCTGCACCTTCTGCAGTGGAAGTGCAGTGTTAACTACTGGACCACCAGGGAAGTCCTGAAAAGTTATATTATTTAGTAATTCTGATGTGTGTATATATATATATATATACACAAAGAAAGGAAAATCAGCAGAAAAATAATAGGGACAAAATAAATATTAAAAATGTTTTACTTATTAGATCTAGTAGAAAATTGCTTGTTTAAAATAATAATAGTATCAACATGCATATCTCAGAAACATTGTAGGTTTCGTTCCAGACCACTCTAATAAACCAAATATCACAATAAAATGAGTCATATACTTTTTTTTGTTTCTCAGTGCATATAAAAGTTATATTTATATTATACAGTGCTATAATCTCTAGCACTGTATAGTGCAATAGCATCATGTCTAAAAAACAATGAATATACTTTAATTAAAAATACCTTATTGCTAAAAATTGCTAGCCATATCCTGAACCTTCAGCAAACTATAATATTTTTGCAATAGTAACATCAAAGATCACTGATCATAGCTCACCATAAAAAATATAATAATAATAAATTAGTTTGAACTATTTTGAGAATTTCCCAAACAAGATTCAGAAACATGAAATGAGAAAATGCTGTTGGAAAAATGACACTGATAGACTTGCTTGACAGTCATCACAAACCTTTGCTTTGTTAAAAAAAAAATGCGTTATCTATGAAGCACAAGAAAGCAAAGCACAATAAAACAAGGTATGCTTGTATTTGGATGACTAATAGCAATGGTATAAAGGGTTGGGAGGAAGCAACTGTGAAAACTGTTACAAGGTACCTGGACTGTATTGTTAATTTAAGGTGAACTTACATTAGCTAAGCATGTACATTACAGCTCTAGGGAAACCATTAACATTTTTAAAGAAATACAATTGATATGATATGAGAAAATAAAATGGAATAATATAAAATGCTTAATTAAACCCAGGGAAGGCAGAAAAAGAGAAGAAAAAGAACAAGCAAAATGTATAGAAAACAGTGACAAAAATTATAGAAACTAATCTAATCATATTAATAATATACCAATAAAAATAAAGTGTACTGTGTGTGTAAAAAAATAAAGCTGCTGTCTATAAGAAGCTTGCTTTATACATAATAACTCAAGTAGGTTAAAAATGGATTAGCTCTATATTGTTGTTGTTCAGTTACCAAGTCATGTCCAGCTCTTTGCAACCCCATGGACCATAGCACACTAAATATTACCAAATAAAGAAGACTTTGGGAAAAGAAAAGTTATCAGAGATAGCGATAAGTATTACACAAGGATTGATTTTCCAAAGATAGATATCAAGTCTAAGCATGTTTGATATAACAGCAGAGCATCAAAACACATAAGGCAAAACTTTACAGGCATCATTTCATTTAATTTTTACAACTTCAAAAATTAAATACTATTATCTTAGATTGAATTCCCCTGAGAGAAGAGCTTTGGGTGTGAATAGTGAATAGTTTGTTTGAAAGGTGATTAGGAGAAGAATAGTGAGTGAGACAGGAAAAAGAGCAGGAGGGTGCAATAATGAGCTTATTATTGTTATGGACAATAAAGACTCAAATCCTCAAGGACCCTCTGAAAGACTGAAGCACACGTCAGGATGGCACCACAGGATCAGGGGATGGCCAGACATCTACCTGCTCACATCCACCACGATTGTCTGAAGGTGTTCCCTGCATTTCCAGTCTTCCTAGAGAGAAGGAAATGCCAAAGAATTCCTTGAGCTATGCAGGAAGGTGGATATGTGAAATGTGTATAGGAAACATTTTGAGGAGGCCAAGGAATTACAAGGAAGGCCAAGGGAATCGGGCTTCCCTCATATCTCAGTCGGTGAAGAATCTGCCTGCAATGCAGGAGAACAGGGTTCAATTCCTGGGTCTGGAAGATCCCCTGGAGAAGGAGATGGCAATCCACTCTAATATTCTTGCGACTAAACCACCATCACCACCACCACCACCACCAAGGAATTATAGGCATGGACCCAGAGAATCTGATGCAATCATTACTATTGCTTTTTTATAAATTAATAAAATCCACAAAGTTAGTAAGTGGAAGAACCAAGATTTGAAGCCAGGCAGTCTGGCTCCAGAGCCTGTGTTCTATTTTGAAATAAGGATGTAGTCAAAACTTCATCAGGGCCTTTAACACAATTGACATACCTCATTTTGAAATAGTTATAAGCAATTAAGAACATACTAATGACATCATTTTGAAATGTTAGATATCATTCTAAAATGATGAATTTTAATCTTTAAAGTTCAATTCACTCTTAAATATTGTCTGCAGGATTTTGATAGGTGAAAGCTTATTTATTATTCTTTTTTCAACTCAAACTTATCCTTTTTGCCCAAGGAGGCAATCCAGATCTTTACTCAACATTCATTCACTCCTCTACATTATTTATTTATTTTTTAATGTTCAGAAACTTCCTCTGTTCACTTAACCTCATGTGATCATCTTTCTACTCCAGTAAATACATATCCATAGTGTTTCTAATGGCTTCACTTCCTACGTGGCACTAGTGGTAATGTAGGAGATGTAAGAGACTCAGGTTTGATCTCTGGTTTGGGAAGATCCCCTGGAGGAGGGCATGGCCACCCACTTCAGTATTCTTGCTTGGGGAATCCCATGGACAGGGGAGCCTGGCAGGCTACAGTCCATAGGGTTGTTGAGTCGGACATGACTGAAGCGACTTAGCACATGCAGGCACAGAATCCACTTAGATAGTTTTCATGTTTCTAGTTACATAATTCCTATATGTGTTTAAAACAAACATTACAGGAAAGAATTCCTATGAAGAGAAAAGTCATAAAAATGGATGTGACATTTACTTCACTTCTTGTTATGTTCTTCTGCAGGCATTCTTACAAGTTGTTCTGCAGCTTGAATGAGAGGTTCACAAAATGTTGATCCACAATCTCAAGTGTCTGGAGGCTCTGTCATCTGTTCTTCCCCCTGTATACCCTACAAGAAACTTGCATAAATTTAAAAAAATGTCAGGCTACTGAAGAGTTAGGAAATCCAACTTTATTATATGGTAGAGATAACTTGAAATTCCAGATTTAAAGGCAACTTTTTAAAGCTTAAATTAATGAAAACAATCCCCTTAGTGGGATTCCCTTACCAAGCATAGAAAAATGAGTCCCTTTTTCTAAAGTATATCATGGTCTGATTCATTATTTTTTGGATGGGATGAAAGAAGGGAAAAGTAAAGGGAATATATAACTTCAGTGCAAGAATTATCTCATACTGACTGAGGGGCTGGTATTGCACTCAAAGAACTGAAAGGCTCAGTAGTGTTTAGGAGATAATATCCTTAGGAATCCCTTATGATTTCCATTGAAATTGTGGTACAGCACAAGACATACATATTTTGAGGGAATGCATCAAAATAATGTGGAAACTAAAATATGATGAGATATCTTCTCACTGGGGACCCTGGAATGTCCTGAGTCCTACACCCAATCAAGCACACTACTAGATCCTATCCTCTTCCCACCCCATTTCCCATACTAAAGAACATTGTACAGAGGACAGTAATGGTAAAGGGAAGTTGAATTAGGATCCACTAATATGTATGGATGTGAGAGTTGGACTGTGAAGAAAGCTGAGCGCTGAAGAATTGATGCTTTTGAACTGTTGGAGAAGACTCTTGAGAGTCCCTTGGACTGCAAGGAGATCCAACCAGTCCATTCTGAAGGAGATCAGCCCTGGGATTTCTTTGGAGGGAATGATGCTGAAGCTGAAACTCCAGTACTTTGGCCACCTCATGCGAAGAGTTGACTCATTGGAAAAGACTCTGATGCTGGGAGGGATTGGGGGCAGGAGGAGAAGGGGACAACCGAGGATGAGATGGCTGGATGGCATCACTGACTCGATGGATGTGAGTCTGAGTGAACTCCCAGAGTTGGTGATGGACACAGAAGACTGGCGTGCTGCGATTCATGGGGTTGCAAAGAGTCGAACACGACTGAGCAACTGAACTGAACTAAACTGAACTAGAATGTGAGCCCAACTCTAGTTTGGAGCTCTAGTAACCTGGTCTGAGGAGCAGACAGTTTCTCTAAGTCTGTGCACTCTAATTAGTTTCATCAACCATGAGTCTCAGACCTCTCAGTCATTAAAGAAGAAATGGCTGACTTCAATGGCCTTCTGTCATCAACATGGACATTTAACTTAGAGAAAAAGAGAATTTCTTGGCCCTCCAGCCTTGGCCTTGGTTGACAAGCCTCCACAAGGCAATCAAGCCCTGTCTAGTCTCCTGAGAGTTATGTTCCAGGGATGTTGACCCATATCAGTGTTCTACTTGAGGTGAGTAGAAGAGAGCAACAATGACTGATATGCTCAATTATTTTTAATCCCTTGGCAGAAGAGAGGAAGAGATTAGGGGAAAAGCAGAGAGAATTCCAACCATCCCTGGAGGCAACGCCTGGAAAGGCATGTATTGCATTTTACAGTATGATTTTTCTTTTTTTTTTTTTTCCACTAATTTGCTTTCCTGAATTCAGATTGGCATTGTGAGATAGGAACATTCCTATTACTATATAAAGAAAATGACTGGTGCTCTTGAGGCTTAACAATCACATTTAAAGATGACAACTTAAGAATTCAAAGGACACCTTATACTTAACAGACTTAACAGACATACACAAAACATTCCATACCATACCAGAATACAAATTCTTCTCAAGGGCACATAGAATATTTTCTAGGATAGATTGTCCAATAGGCCACAAAAAAGTCTTAGCAAATTTAAGGTGATTGAATTCATACCAAGTATTTTTTTCTGATCAAATGGTGTAAACTAGAAATGAACAGTAAAAAGAAAACTGGAAAATTCATAAATACTTGGATATTAAACAATGTTCTCTTGAATAATCACTGAATCAAAAAGGAAATTAAAGGGAAAAATTTTTTAAGTATCTTAAGACAAAAAAGGAAACATTTGCACAGCAAAGGAAACCATCAACAAAACAAAAAGACAGCTTACTGAAAGGGGGAAACTATTTCCAAATTATATATGCAGTATAAGAGATCAATATCCAACATATATTAGCAGCTCATTAACAGCTCATACAACTCAGCATAAAAAAAATGAATAAAAAATGAGCAGAAGAACTTTAATAGACATTTTTCTAAAGGGAAAAGACAGCTGGACAACAGGCAGATGAAAAGATGTTCATCACTAATCATCAAAGAAAGGCAAATAAAAATCACAATGACATCTCACACCTGTCAGAATGGCTAAAATCAAAAAGAGCACAAATAACAAATGATGGTGAGAATGTAGAGAAAATGGAAGCCTTGTATACTGTGAGTGGGAATGTAAATTGGTGCAGCCACTGAGGAAAACAGCAGAGTTTCCACAAAAAACTAAAAATAGAACTACCACATGACACAGAAATTCTACTCCTGGATATATATTCAATAAAAAGAAAACACTAATTTGAAAATATACATGTACCCCAATGTTCATAGCAGCATTATTTACAATTACCAATATATGAAAACCACCTGAGTGTCTATCAACCAAAAAATGGATAAAAATGATGTGATTGATATATATATATATACACACACACATACACAATGGAATACTGCTCAGCCATAAAAATAAAATCAGCAGATGGTACTATGCTAAGTGAAACAAGTTAGAGAGAAAAATGCTATATAATATCACTTAATGCAGAGTCTAAAAAAAATAATAAAACAAATTAGCAAAATATAACAAAAAGGAAGCAAAATCACATATATAGAAAACAAACTAGTGGCTGCCAATGGGGAGAGGAAAAGGAGGAGATGTGATATAGGGAGGGGTAGAGGAAAGCAACAAGTCATTATGGGATTATACGAAATCATGTATGTGAAATTTTTTGTCTGATTTTTTGCAGCCCTGTGGACTGTAGCCTACCAGGCTCCTCGCTCCATGGGATTAGGCAAGAATACTGGAGTGGGTTGCCATTTCCTTCCCCAGGGGATCTTCCCAACTCAGGGATCGAACCCAGGTCTCCTGCATTGCAGGCAGACACTTTAACCTCTGAGCCACCAGGGAAGCCCTTTGAAAAATATAAGGCCCTGTAAACCCTAAAGAACCTTTAATTCGAAACACAAGCTCGAAAAACAAATCACACAAAAAAGGAAACAAAAACATGTCAGAGCTTATGGAATATAGCAAAATCAGTTCTAAGGTAAAGTTGATTGCTGTAAACACATGTATCAAGGGATTTTCTTTGTTGTCTAGTGGTTAAGAATCTGCCTTCCAGTGCAGGAGATGCAGATTTGATCCCTAGTCAGGGAACTAAGATTTCATATGCCTCAGAGCAACTAAGCCAGTAAGAGGCAAAAAATGAGTGTGTGCATGGGACTAGGGAGCCCAAGCAATACAATGAAAGATCCTGCATGCTGCAATTAGAGACCCAATCAGTTCAGGTCAGTCACTCCATTGTGTCTGACTCTTTGTGACCCCATGGACTGCAGCACTCCAGGCTTTCCTGTCCATCACCAACTCCCAGAGCTTGCTCAAACTCATGTCCGTCGAGTCAGTGATGCTATCCAACCATCTCATCCTTTGTTGTCCCCTTCTCCTCCCGACTTCAATCTTTCCCAGCATTAGGGTCTTTTCAAATGAGTCCTTTCTTCATATCAGGTGGCCAAAGTATTGGAGTGTCAGCTTCAGCATCAGTCCTTCCAATGAATATTCAGGTCTAATTTCCTATAGGATTGACTGATTGGATCTCCTTGCAGTCCAAGGGGCTCTCAAGAGTCTTCTCCAACACCACACAGTTCAAAAGCATCAGTTCTTCAGAGCTCAGCTTTCTTTATAGTCCAACTCTCACATTCATACATGACTGCTGGAAAAACCATAGTTTTGACTAGTCAGACATTTGTTGGCAAAATAATGTCTCTGATTTTTAATATCCTGTCTCGGTTGGTCATAGATTTTCTTCCAAGGAGCAAGCATCTTTTAGTTTCATAGCTGCAGTCGCCATCTGCAGTCTTTTGGAACCGCCCCCCCCACCCAACAAAAAAACTCTCTCAGTGCTTCCGTTGTTTCCCCATCTACTTACCATTAAGTGATAGGACCAGATGCCAAGATCTTAGTTTTCTGAATGTTGAGTTTTAACTTTTTCAATCTCAACTTTCACTCTCACCTTTTTCACTCTCCTCTTTCAATTTCATCAAGAGGCTCTTTAGTTCTTTTTAGCTTTCTGCCATAAGGGTGCTGTCGTCTGAATATCTGAGGTAATGGATAATTATCCTGGCAATCTTGATTCCAGCATGTGCTTCACCCAGTCTGGCATTTCGCATGATGTACTCTGTATATAAGTTAAATAAACAAGCTGACAATATATAGCCTTGACGTACTCATTTTCTGATTTGGAACAAGTCTGTTGTTCCATGTCCAGTTCTAACTGTTGCTTCTTGAGCTGCATACAGATTTCTCAGGAGGCAAGTTAGCTGGTCTGAAGAATTTTCCACAGTTTGTTGTGATCCACACAGTCAAGTCTTTGGCATAGTCAATAGTGCAAAAGTAGATGTTTTTCTGGAGCTCTCTTGCTTTTTCAGAGACCAATGGATGTTGGCAATTTGATTTCTGGTTCCTCTGCCTTTTCTGAGAATTAAGTCCCTAAAGAATGAAGGGATGGAGTTAAAGCAAAAACAACACCCAGTTGTGGATGGGACTGGTGATAAGCATGGTCCAATGCTGTAAAGAGCAATATTGCATAGGAACCTGGAATTTAGATCCATGAATCAAGGCAAATTGGAAGTTGTCAAACAGGAGATGGCAAGAGTGAACATCGACATTCTAGGAAGCCGTAAACTAAGATGGACTGGATTGAGTGAATTTAACTCAGATGACCATTATATCTACTACTGTGGGCAGGAATCCCTTAGAAGAAATGGAGTAGCCATCGTAGTCAACAAAAGAGTATGAAATGCAGTACTTGGATGCAGTCTCAAAAACGACAGAATGATCTCTGTTCATTTTCAAGGCAAACCATTCAATATCACTGTAATCCAAGTCTATGCTCTGAAAAGTAACATTGAAGAGGCTGAAGTTGAATGGTTTTATGAAGACCTACAAGACCTTTTAGAACTAACACCCAAAAACGATGTCTTTTGCATTATAGAGGACTGGAATGCAAAAGTAGGAAGTCAAGAAACACCTGGAATAACAGGCAAATTTTGCCTTCGAGTACAGAATGAAGCAGCGTAAAGGTTAATAGAGTTTTGCCAAGAGAACGCACTGGTCATAGCAAACACCCTCTTCTAACAATACAAGAGAAGACTCTACACATGGACATCACCAGATGGTCAACACCAAAATCAGACTGATTATATTCTTTGCAGTCAACGATGGAGAAGCTCTATACAGTCAGCAAAAACAACACTGGGAGCTGACTGTGACTCAGATCATGAACTCCTTATTGCAAAATTCAGACTTAAATTGAAGTTAGGAAAATCACTAGACCATTAAGGTATGACCTAAATCAAATCACTTATGACTATACAGTGGAAGTGAGAAATGGATTTAAGGGACTAGGTCTGATAGACAGAGGTGCCTGATGAACTATGGGCGGAGGTTTGTGACATTGTGCAGGAGACAAGAATCAAAACTATCTCCAAGAAAAAGAAATGCAAAAAAGCAAAATGGCTGTCTGAGGAGGCTTACAAATAGCTGTGAAAAGAAGAGAACCAAAGAGCCGATGAGAAAAGGAAAGATATATCCATTTGAATTCAAAGTTCTAAAGAACAACAAGGAGAGATAAGAAAGCCTTCCTCAGCAATCAATGCAAAGAAATAGAGGAAAAGAACAGAATGGGAAAGACTAGAGATTTCTTCAAGAAAATTAGAGATACCAAGGGAACATTTCGTGCAAAGATGGGCTCAATAAAGGACAGAAATGGTATGGACCTAACAGAAGCAGAAGATATTAAGAAGAGCTGGCAAGAATATACAGAAGAACTGTATAAAAAAGATCTTCACAACCCAGATAATCACAATTATGTGATCACTCGCACTCACCTAGAGCCAGACATCCTGGAATGTGAAGTCAAGTGGGCCTTAGGAAGCATCACTATGAACAAAGTTAGTGGAGGTGATGGAATTACAGTGGAGCTATTCCAAATCCTGAAAGATGATGCTGTGAAAGTGCTGCACCCAATATGTCAGCAAATTTGGAAAACTCAGCAGTGGCCACAGGACTGGAAAAGGTCAGTTTTCAGTCCACTCCCAAAGAAAGACAATGCCAAAGAATGCTCATATACCACAAAATGCACTCATCTCACACACTAGTAAAGTAATGCTCAAAATTCTCTAAGCCAGGCTTCAGCAATACGTGAACCACGAACTTCCAGATGTTCAAGCTGGTTTTAGAAAAGGCAGAGGAACTAGAGATCAAATTGCCAACATACACTGGATCATGGAAAAAGCAAGAGAGTTCCAGAAAAAACATCTATTTCTGCTTTATTGACTATGCCAAAGCCTTTGACTGTGTGGATCACAATAAACTGTGGGGAATTCTGAAAGAGATGGGAATACCAGACCACCTGACCTGCCTCTTGAGGAATCTGTATGCAGGTCAGGAAGCAACAGTTAGAACTGGACATGGAACAACAGACTGGTTCCAAATTGGGAAATGAATACGTCAAGGCTGTATATTGTCACCCTGCTTATTTAACTTCTATGCAGAGTACATCATGAGAAACGCTGGGCTAGAAGAAGCACAAGCTGGAATCAAGATTGCCAGAGAAATTATCAATAATCTCAGACATGCATATGACACCACCCTTATGGGAGAAAGTGAAGAGGAGCTAAAAAGCCTCTTGATGAAAGTGAAAGAGGAGAGTGAAAAAGTTGGCTTAAAGCTCAACATTCAGAAAACTAAGATCATGGCATTTGATCCCATCACTTCATGGGAAATAGATGGGGAAACAGTGGAAACAGTGTCAGACTTTATTTTTGGGGGCTCCAAAATCACTGCAGATGGTGACTGCAGCCATGAAATTAGAAGATGCTTATTCCTTGGGAGGAAAGTTATGACCAACCTAGATAGCATATTAAAAAGCAGAGACTTTACTTTGTCAACAAAGGTCTCTCTAGTCAAGGCTATCATTTTTCCAGTAGTCATGTATGGATGTGAGAGTTGGACGGTGAAGAAAGCTGAGTGCTGAACAACTGATGCTTTTGAACTGTGGTGTTGGAGAAGACTCTTGAGAGCCCCTTGAACTGCAAGGAGATCCAATCAGTCCTTTCTAAAGGAGATCAGTCCTGTGTGTTCATTGAAGGACTGATGTTAAACCTGAAACTCCAATACTTTGGCCACCTCATGTGAAGAGTTGACTCATTGGAGAAGACTCTGATGCTGGGAGGGATTGGGGGCAGGAGAAGAAGGGGAAGACAGAGGATGAGATGCCTGGATGGCATCACCGACTTGATGGACATGGGTTTGGATGAACTCTGGGATTTGGTGATGGACAGGGAGGCCTGGTGTGCTGCAATTCATGGGGTCGCAAAGAGTCGGACATGACTGAGCGACTGAACTGAACTGAATTGCCTTTTCTAAATCCGTGTTGAACATCTGGTAGTTCATTATTCATGTACTGTTGAAGCCTGGCTTGGAGAATTTTGATCATTACTTTACTAGCGTGTGAAATGATTTCAATTGTGCAGTAGTTTGAACATTCTTTGGCATTGCTTTTCTTTGGGATTGGAATGAAAACTGACCTTTTCCAGTCCGGTGGCCACTGATAAATTTTCCACATTTGCTGGCATATTGAGTGCAGCACTTTCACAGCAGAATCTTTTAAGATTTGAAATAGCAACTAACTAAATAAATAAATTTTAAATTTAGATAAATAAGTAAATAAGAAGAAAAATTTAAGAATATATATTGATAAAATAGAAAGATTTCTAATATACAACTAACTTTACACTTAAGAGAACTAGAAAAAAAAACTAAGCCCAAGTTTAGCCAAAATAAGAAAATGATAATGATTAGATCAGAAATGCATAAAATAGAAAATGAAATATAGAAAGATGGAAAGTCGGTCATTTCATACTACAATAACAAGAAAAATCCTGGTTTTTAACAATGACAAAATTACCATTTATATTGTTCTCTCTTCCAAAACAAGCCGCTGTTCAATAGGTGGGGAAACTGGTTACCTTCAAGGCTTAGCAGAAGATTTATTGCAATTTGAAGGAGAAAATAATAAACCTCTGCTTCTGGGAGAGGTATAAAATCATCATAGGCCCCTAGCAATTTGATTACCACAATCCACTCCAGTACTATTGCTTGGAAAATCCCGTGGACAGAGGAGCCTGGTAGGCTACAGTCCATGGGGTTGCAAAGAGTTGGACACTACTGAACGACTTCACATTCACGTTCATGTTTACCCACAAAAAAATAGGATTACTGACAAAGTTCACCACCTTTATCCCCAAACATGGAGAACGAGCTGAATGCAATCCAAACCAGGGTTATGGCAGTTCACCACAGTTGCAGTTGTGGAGAGAGATTCTCTCTCAGGATCAGGTACATAGGGAAGTCCCAGGCTAAAATTGGCAAACTTGCCCCACCCCAAAGCCAAGTTAACACTAGGTAGATTGGGTATCTTAGCAACAACATATCTAACTTAGTTTAAGTCGAGACCAGATTGATTCAATCTCTCCTCCCTCCAACATTGTAGAACAATTAAATATAAGAAAAATAACTATTTAGTTAGTCTCATTTTAATGATTTTTGATTTCTTCTTTCTTTGTGTTGAAGCAAATATCATTTTCCACCACTCCCTTTAGGTTCCATTTGGATAATGTCTAGACATCTTGGGGAACTGCATCCCAGGCAGGTCCTTCACTGGCCCCCTGACCTGGGAAACACTGTTCTCAACATAAAACGAGCCTGGCACTGTTGTAAACTTCTTCATTATTAATACATGGTTTTTAACACTTTTTACATACATCATAGACTGGTTATCAAATTGATTTCCTTAAACAATAAGAAAAATTAAGGGGGCTTAGCTAGAATTTAAATCTTTTTTTCCTTGAAAGACATTGCTGAGTATAAAAAAAGCCATGGACTGAGCTAAAGTATTTCCAAAACAGATGTCTAATAAAGGATTTATATCCAGAATGCACAAATAATTAACTCAAATTTAATAATATGAAAACAAACAATCCAACTATGAATGGTACAAAAGATGTGAATACATACTTCATAAAAAAAGAGACATGGATGTCAAAAAATAACAAGATAGATACTAAAATTAAAAAATATATAAGATAAAATACTTTTGAGAATGACAACAATCCTGACTACCAAGTTCTGCACATTGACCGAGTAGGCAGAGCAACTGGAACCCTTATTTATTGCCAGTGTGAATGCAAAGTGATACTGCCACTTTGGAAAACAGTTTGCCAATTTCTTATAAGCACATACCATATGACCTAAGTTTTTAAAATACTTTTCTAAGTATTTTCCCAAGAGAAATGAAATCTGATTTTACTTAAAATCTATATGCAAATATTTATAGTGGCTGTCTTTATCTTGCCCAAAGCTGGATGTATTGGAAATGTCTTTTAACTGAAGAATAAACTGCTGTAAATTCATTCTAAGTAATGCTGTGCTGTGTCATGGTCTGCTTAGTCACTCAGTCATGTCCCCATGGACTGTAGCCCACCAGGCTCCTCTGTCCATGGGGATTCACCAGCAAAGAATACTGGAATGGGTTGTCATGCCTTCCTCCAGGGGATCTTCCCAACCCAGGGATTGAACCCTGGCCTCCCACATTGCGAGCAGATTCTTTACATCTGAACCACCAGGGAAGCCCAAGAATACTGGAGTGGGTAGCCGATCCTTCTCCAGGGGAATTTTCTGACCCAAGAATTGAACCAGGGTATCCTGCATTGCAGATGGATTCTTTACCTGCTGAGCTACTGGGGAAGCCCTCCAAGTAACACTACTCAGAATTAAAAAGAAAAAACTACTGATACACATGTCATAGATGAACCTCAAATTAATTATACCAAGGCTACATCCTATAGGATTTCATTTATACAGCATTCAAAAAAGGCAAAACTGTAGAATAGAATTCAGAGCAGTTGTTGGTAGGGAATGGATGCAGGAGAACGGATTGATTAAATGAGCAGAAGGAAAGTTTGCCTATTTGAATTCACCTGTCTATAACATCTTTGCTTTCAACAAAATAAGATTCATTGTATTAAGCAACCACATAGAGCTATATTTCCCTGGCTCATGAAAGTAAGAACAAATTTCAATTTGAATACATCCACACCTTAGTAATGTATTATACAAATGGCCTTACTTGAATTAGGAAGGAAACCTCAAATGTGTGTTCATTTTTTGCTAAATGTCTATGAATATCTACATAGAAGAAGTAGGAGTGAAAGGAAAGGAGATAAGTGAGAAAATGAGAAATCCCATTATTCTTCATTTCATCTGCCAGATTAAGTTTAAAAAAATATACATCTTTATTCCTCATTTGTAACTGTTTTTGTTAGGCCAAATCACAGAATCTCTTTTAAATTATTTTTAAAGTAAATCTGCTTTCATTTATACTTTATGGAAGTGTTAAAGTATTATACCAGAGATGTAAAGATAATCATCTTATTTTAGTATATCCTGTGATTCCATTTTGTAGCTTATCAGAGTTAGAATTTGTAGCCAAGGAGGCATTACTAAACACATTTTTATATCCTTATCTCACCTCCCAATATACTCAGAATGTATCCTTCTCTTTACTCAAAAAGATGCTCACAGAAGGAAACTTAAAGACTTAAAATAGTGCATCTTAGATAATCCAAAGATGAGTTAGCATTCCAGCGATTTCCAGGAATACATACCAGTCTACTGAGGGGTCAACTCAAGTTCCTTCTCACTAATGACTTGGATAAATAATGACTTGGATCATGGAAAGAAACAAAGTCCCAATGAAAGATGTTGGTGTTTGTTTACTTCAAGTATCCTTCTTTAATTAAACTTTTTATTTTTAGATAAGCATACATTTGCATGGATTTGAAAAAAATGATTACAAAGAAGTCCTGTGTATTGCTAGCCAGTTTACATGAATCAGTTTCAGTTCAGTTCAGTCTCTCAGTCATGTCCGACTCTTTGCAAACCCATGGATTGCAGCACACCAGGCTTTCCTGTACATCACCAACTCCCAGAGCCTACTCTAAGTCATGTCCATCACATTGGTGATGCCATCCAACCATCTCAACCTCTGTCATCCCTTTCTCCACCCACCTTTAATCTTTCCCAGCACAAGGTCTTTTCTAATGAGTTGTGTCTTCATATCAGGTGGCAGTTTCAGCTTCAGCATCAGTCCTTCCAATGAATATTCAGGACTGACTTCCTTTAATAATGGACTGGTTGGATCTCCATGCAGTCCAAGGGACTATTGAAAGTCTTCTCCAATACCACAGTTCATAAGCATCAATTCTTTGGCATTCAGCTTTCTTTATAGACCAGCTATCACATTCTTACATGACTACTGGAAAAACCATAGCTTTGACTAGTCAGACATTTGTTAGCAAAATAATGTCTCTGCTTTTTAATATGCTGTCTAGGTTGGTCATAGCCAAGTAGCAAGCATCTTTTAATTTCATGGCTGCAGTCACCATCTGCAGTGATTTTGGAGCCCCCTGAAATAAAGTCTCTCAGTGTTTCCATTGTTTCCCCATCTATTTGCCATCAAGTGATGGGACTGGATGCCATGATCTTTGTTTTCTGAATCTTGAGTTTTAAGCCAATATTTTCATTCTCCTCTTTCACTTTCATCAAGAGGCTCTTTAGTTCTTCTTCATTTTCTGCTATAAGGGTGGTGTCATCTGCATGTCTGAGGTTATTGATATTTCTCCCAGCATCTTATTTCCAGCTTGTGCTTCATCCAGCCTGGCATTTCACATGATGTACTATGTATATAAGTTAAATAAACAGGGTGACAATATACAGCCTTGACGTACTACTTTCCTGAATTGGAACCAGTCTGTTGTTCCATGTCCAGTTCTAACTGTTGCTTCTTGAGCTGCATACAGATTTCTCAGAAATCTGGTCAGCTGGTCTGATATTCCCATCTCTTTAGGAATTTTCACAGTTTGTTGTGATCCACACAGTCAAAGGCTTTGGTGTATTCAATAGTGCAAAAATAGATGTTTTTCTGGAACTTTCTTGTTTTTCGATGATCCAACGGATGTTGGCAATTTGATTTCTGGCTCCTCTGCCTTTTATAAATCCATCTTGAACATCTGCAAATTCATGGTTCACGCCTGGCTTAGAGAATTTTGACCATTACTTTACTAACATGTGAGATGAGTTCAATTGTGCAGTAGTTTGAGCATTCTTTGGCACTGCCTTTCTTTGGGGTTGGAATGAAAACTGACCTTTTCCAGTCCTGTGGCCAATGCTGAGTTTTCCAAATTTGGTGGCATATTGAGTGCACAACTTTCACAACATCAGCTTTCAGGATTTGAAACAGCTCAACTAGAATCTCTTCACCTCCACTAGCTTTGTTTGTAGCGATGCTTCCTAAGGCCCACTTGATTTCACATTCCAAGATGTCTGGCTCTAGGTGAGTGATCACACCATTGTGGTTGTCTGGGTCATGAGATCTTTTTTGTATAGTTATTCTGTGTATTCTTGCCACCTCTTCTTAATATCTTCTTCTTCTGTTAAGTCCATACTGTTTCTGTCCTTTATCGAGCCCATCTTTGCATGAAATGTTCCCTTGGCATCTCTAATTTTCTTGAGGAAATCTCTTGTCTTTCCCACACTATTGTTTACACAAATAATATCTTGCAAAATTATAGCACAGTATCACAATCAAGATGTTAACACTATAGTCAAGTTACAAAATACTTGCATCACCAGAAGGATCTAGCATGCTATCCTTTTGTAGCAGTGCCTGCCTGCTAAGTCGCTTCAGTCACGTCTGACTCATTTCGACCCTATGGACTATAACCTGGCAGGCTCCTCTGTCCATGGGATTCTCCAGGCAAGAATACTAGAGTGGGTAGCCATGCCCTTCTCCAGGGGATCTTCCCAATCCAAGAATCTAACCCCAGTCCCCTGCATTCTAGGCAGATTCTTTATAGACTTTGTAGAGCTACAAGGGAAGCTGCTGCTCCTGCTGCTCTGCTGCTGTCGCTTCAGTCGTGTTCGCCTCTTGCGACCCCATGGACTGCAGCCCACCAGGCTCCCCTGTCCATGGGGTTTTCCAGGCAAGAGTACTGGAGTGGGTGCCATTGCCTTCTCCGACAAGGGAAGCTGCACCTGAGCTATGTCTCCAGCAATGGCAGGTGAGTTCTTTACCAGTGGCACCACCCAGGAAGCCCAAATCCTTTTTCAGCCAACCACGCCCAAATCCTTTTTCAGCCATCCACACCCAAATCCTTGACCCTGACAACCACTAATCTCTGCTAAATTTCTAAATATTGTCATTTCAAAATTTTTATATCAGTAGAATCATACATTATATAATCTTATTGAAATGTCTTTTTCATTCACCTGAAGATTCATCCCAATTGCTGCATTTATTGATAAATCATTAATTTTGAATTCTTAATAGTGTTCCTTGTATACATCTATGACAGCTTGTTTAACCATTCACTCAGTGAATGACATTTGGCCTGTTTCCAGTTTCTGAGCATTATGAATAAAACTACTTTAAAGATTTGTGTACAGATGTTTGTGTGAGTGTAGGTCTGTTTTTCTAAGATAATGCTCAAGAGCACAATTGCAAGGTTATATGGTAATCACATGTTTAATTTTATAAGAAAATATCAAGCTATTATCTGGAGTAGCTGTATATATCCCCACCAGCAACATGAGTGACCCAGTTTCTTTGCATCTTTGCCAGAAATTGTCATTTTTATTATTTTCATTTTAACCATTCTTATAGATGTATAGTGATATCTCACTGTGGTTTGTTTGCATTTCTCTGATGGTTAATAATATTGAACATCTTGTTATATGCTATTTGCCATCTGTGTACCCTCTTTGGAGGATGTACTCCTACTTCATTCTTCATTAAAAAAAAATTATCTATTCCAAAACCTGTGCTTTTCTTTATAAATTTTACAGTAAGAGTATCTGTGTCAATAAAAGTTATTGCTGAGATTTCAATAGGATTGCATTAAAAGTTAGGTCAATTTGGAAAGAACAGACATCTTTACTATGCTGAATCATCAACCCATTAACAGAGCATGTTTCTCCATTTATTTAGATGTTTGATTATTTTACTACCATTTTCTCATAATCAGCATATAGGTCTGTTTTGTTATATGTTTCCCTAAGTAGTTCATTAATTTTGAAGTAATTGTAAACCGTGTTGTGTTTTCAATCTCAGTTTTCACATGTTTATTGTTAATTTATAGTGTCAGCAAAAAAGAAATTAACTATCAAGTTAAGAATTGAAAAAAGAATTTTATTTGAGTCAACCTGAGGGTTACAACAGGAAGCAGATTCTCAAAAAGCTTTTGGAATTGTTTCAGCTGTTAGAAGCCAAAGGCACAGTCGTATAAGTTTTTGAGACAAAGAATCACACATCAAAATGGCATACTGTTATTTTACATAAAGTTCAAGTATACATAGTCCAGGTAAGCATGTACAAAGAGATCAGCAGATCATCATGGCCCCCTAAAGAGTTGGGAATGAACACAATATTTTAAAGAAGTTACTCTGCTACTGTCAGAAGAAAGAAAAAGAATGATGTTTACAGTCAAGCAGGCACTCCCACCTTTGAGGAGTTCTGATTAATGTGTAGTGAAGATGCATGCTGCACATTAGGGAGAAAGGAACGGGCCCGAACATACACACAGAAGACTTTATGTTTAGTTTTACACGTCTGGCATTAAAATATAAATGTTCTTTCATCAATAGAATTCAAATGATTTTAGTGTGTTGATCCAGTGAGAGTGCTTGTATTAATAGTGCTTAATTCACTTATTAATTCTAACAGGTTTTTTTTTTTTTTTTTGTAGATTCCTTGGGATTTTGTACAGAGCCAACCATGTCACCTGCAAAGAGAGGAAGTTTTATTTCTTCTTTTCCTTTTACTTCCTTCCTTTCCTTATTGTGCTTCCTATAATTTCTAGTACTACATTTAATAAAACAGATGGGAATGAAGATTATTTCTTTGTTTCTGATCCTAGGGATAAGCTCAAATCTTTTACCCTATGAATGATGTTACTGTATAGAGTTTTGTAGATGCTCATTATCATTTTGAGATCATCCTACCTTTGCTAAGCTGATGAGAGCTTTTATTGTGAATGAATATTGCATTTTGTCAAAATTTTTCTGGGTCAAGTGATATGATCTTATAATGGTTCTTCTATAGTCTGTTGGATTACTTTGTCTTTTTTTGATCTGGTGGATACATTGATTTTTTGGAGGTTGAACAACTTTCAGAGCTAGAACAAGTATCACTTGTATATATATATATATGTATGCTGCTGCTGCTAAGTCACTTCAGTCATGTCCGACTCTATGTGACCCCATAGACTGCAGCCCACCAAGCTCCCCAGTCCCTGGGATTCTTCAGGCAAGAACACTGGAGTGGGTCACCATTTCCTTCTCCAATGCATGAAAGTGAAAATTGAAAGTGAAGTTGCTCGGTCGTGTCTGACTCTTCGTGACCCCATGGACTGAAGCCTACCAGGCTCCACCATCCATGGGATTTTCCAGGCAAGAGTACTGGAGTGGCGTGCCATTGCCTTCTCCATATATATGTATATATATATAATATATATACATTATAATAATTATAATAATATAAAATAATACATAATATTATATATATTATATATACATGTATAATATATATACACACACAATATACAAATTGCTATACTCAGCAACTTGTTGAGGGTTTCTGCACCTAAATTCATGAGAGATATTTATTGTTTTTCTATTGTACTTTTCTTGTCCTTTATTGGTTCGATGGTGATACTGATATTGTAAAATGAGTTGGCAAGTGTTCACACTTCTCTTGTTTTCTGGAATGCATTGTGTAAAATATCATATTCATTCTTCTTTCATTATAATAATCAATGAAACCACTTGGGCAGTGTATCTTTTTTTGGAGAGGTTTTAAATTATTAATTTAATTGTCTTATAGATTTAACAATAATCTATTTTTTGTGTTACAATAGTCTGTACTTTCTGAGAAGTTGACCCATTTCATTGTGGTTGTCAAAGAATGTGTGTTGAGTTTTGAGTAGTATTCCATTATCCTCTGGGGACTAATGGTACTAATATCCCATGTTTCATTTCTGATATCAGTCATTCATATCTTCTATGTCAGCCTTGTTAGATGTTTGCTTATTTTTTAAATTTTTTTCAAAGAACCAGCTTTTTGTTTCATTAGCTTACTCTATTGTTCTTATTTTCAATTTCATTAATTTTTACTTTAATCTTTATTATAAGTTTGCTCTGTTTAATTATGCTTTGCTTTGTTTTACTCTGCAAATATTGTATTTTTTACAAATTGAAGGTTTGTGGCAACCTTGTGGTAAGCCAATCTACTGGGGCAATTTTTCCAACAGCATTTGTTCACCGTGTCTCTATGTAACTTCTTGTATTTATAGATAGAGATTAAAATTCTCTGAAGGCTTAGATGATGGTTAGCATTTTTAGCAATAAAATAAGCATATTTTGAATCAGGTTTAGATTCAGTTTTTTTGGACATAATGCTATTGCACACTTAATAGAGATTGTATAATATAAACATAACTTTTATATGCACTGAGAAATTTAAAAAAAATGTGTGACTTGCTGTCTTGTGATATTTGTTTTATTGCACTGGTCTGGAACCAAACCTGCAACATCCTCAAGGTTTGTCAGTACTTTCTCCCTTTTATATGCTTTAAATTTATTTTTCTTTTCTTGCTCTAGTTTCCTGCAATAAAAATTAGGTCAATTAAGTCCTTTGACTAAGTGTGTTGTTCAATTATTTTACACTTGAAGAATTGAAATTCTTCAATATTTCTATTAATTGCTTTGAGTGGATTAAATGTCTTGACACATAATTGTGAGAATGTTTATTTCTCTTCTCTGCTTCATCAGTGGTCCCTTCTTGTATCTATAGATAGATGATAGGGTATAATATCTATAAAAGATACTCTAGTAGTAGTTGTTGTTCACTTGCTAAGTCATGTCTGACTCTTTGCAACCCCATGGGCTGCAGCATGCCAAGCTTCCCTGTCCTTCACTATCTCCCGAAGTTTGCTCTGTTTCATGTCCACTGAGTCAGTGATGTTATCTTATCATTTCATCTTCTGTTGCCCTCTTCTCCTTTTGCATTTAATCTTTCCCAGGATCAAGGTCATTTCCAATGAGTCAGCTCTTCACATCAAGTGGCCAAAGTATTGGAACTTCAGCTTCATCATCTGTCCTTCCAATGAATATTCAGGGTTGATTTCCTTTAAGCCTGACTGGTTTGATCTCCTTGTGGTCCAGTTGACTCTCAAGAATCTTCTCCAGCATGACAATTCAAAGGCATCAATTCTTCTGCACTCGGCCTTCTTTATGGTCCAACTCTCATATCCATACATGACTACTGGAAAAATTGTAACTTTGACTATACAGAGTTTTGTCAGCAAACTAATGTTCTTGCTTTTTAATATGCTTTCTAGGTTTATCACAGTTTTTCTTCCAAGGAGCAAGCATCTTTTATTTTCATGGTTGCAGTCACCATCCACAGTGATTTTAGAGCCAAGAAAATAAAATCTGTCACTGTTTCCATTTTTTCCCCATCTATTTGCATGAAGTGATGGGACTTGAATGCCATGACCTTAGCTTTTCATGTTGAGTTTTAAGCTAGCTTTTCATTCTCTTCTTTCACTCTCATCAAGAGGCTCTTTAGTTCCTCTCCACTTTTTACCATTAGAATGGTAACATCTGCATTTCTGATTGTTATTTCTCCTGGCAAACTTGATTTTAGCATGTGACTCATTGAGCCTGGTATTCTGTGTGATGTACTCTGCATATAAGTTAAAAAACAGGATAACAATATACGGAGTTGTTTTCCTTTCCCAGTTTTAAACCAGTTTATTGTTCTATGTCTATTTCTAACTGTTGCCACATGATAAATTTTCATATTTGTTTTCTTCAGTTAAAACAGAACAGAAAAGTAAGGAATGTATAGAAGTTCTCTTATATCTAACCATCTCAGAAACTAGTTATTTTTCAGTTGCTTCTCCAAGGATTTTTTCACTGAATATTTTACTGTCTGTAAATAATGACAGTGTCATATCTTCCTATCACATATTTATCATGTTATTTGTGTTCTGCTATTATTGTCATGATTACAATCTGTAGTATACTAAATGATGATCATTAGCTGAGATAGAAGTCTTCTTACTAGATTCTTTTCTGTTAAAATACTTCTAATAAATTTCTAATGCCTTACTGTTAACCCTTAATTTGCTATAGGTGACTGATATAAACATTTCTGAGGTTTAGGATATTTTTATGCCTGAATGTTTGCATTTCCTCTAAATTTTCATAGCTACTTATTATTTTACCTCTAAATTTGTAACTTCTTATACAGACTTATATTTTGGATTTATATATGTGTATATGTTTATTAAGTGCTAGATGTCTTAGAAGCACCTGAAATTCAAAGATAAAGCTCAATATCTCTCTTTCAAATGTGCCTTCTTTTTACACTTTCCACTGATTATAGTGGAATTACAAACTCTTTGTCACATATGCTAATTTATGAGAACTATATTTGACTTTTCACTCAGTCAAGAAGGCATAAAGACGTAAGATTGAGGGTAGAAACTTGGTAAAGATGTGTGTAGATGTGCATATGTATGCATGCAGATAAACATGACAAAATGATAAATTAATATTTCTGATTTTTTTTTCTGGAGAAAGAGATTCACTAGAAGGAAAATCAAAAATATTTTAAAGTGTATCTACATAAAACATTAAAAATATAATTAATATCAATATTTCTCACCCTCCTCCAAAAATATAAGGAAACACTTTCAAAATCATTTTATGAGGTCAGCATTACCCTAACACCAAAATCAGTCAAGATTGCCATTAGTTCAGTTCAGTTCAGTTCATTTCAGTTGCTCAGTTGTTTTTGACTCTTTGTGACCCCATGAATTGCACCAGACCAGACATCCCTGTCCATCACCAACTCCCAGAACCTACCCAAACTCATGTCCATTGAGTTGGTGATGCCATCCAACCATCAAATCCTCCGTCATCCCCTTCTCCTCCTGCACTCAATCTTTCCCAGCATCAGGGTCTTTTCAAATGAGTCAGCTATAAGAAAAGAAAATTAGAGGCCAAAATCTCTGATGAAACAAAAATCTTCAACAAAATATTAGCAAACTAAATTAAACATTACATTAAAAGGATTATACATCATGACCAAGTGGGATTTAATCCAGGAATGGAAGGATGACTCAATATCTGCAAATTACTCAGTGTGATACATCACATTAACAAAATGAAGGATAAAAATCACTGGATCATCCCAATAGTTGCAAAAAAAGTATGACAAAATTCAAGATCTTTTTATGTTGAAAAAACCCTCAGTAACGTTGGTTTAGAGGCAATATACTTCAACATAATAAAGGCTCTTTGTGAAAATCAATGATAATATGGGGTATCATCATATTCAGTGGTGAAAATCTGAAAGCTTGTCCTCTAAAATCAGAGTGTCCACTCTCAATATTCCTATTCGCGTAGGATGGAAGTCTTTGAAGAGTAATTAGTAAATATACTAATAATGAGCTGTCAGAACTATCAGAAATATACATTTAAAAAAATATAATCTATTGGCTATTTGTATGTCTTCTTTGGAGAAATATCTATTTAAGTCTTTTGCACAATTTTTTTTTTTTTTTTAGTTGTTTGGTTCTCTGATATTGAGCTACATAAACTTCTTGTATATTTTGGAGATTAAGCCTTTGTCAGTTGCTTCATTTGTAATTATTTTCTCCCATTCTGAGGATTGGCTTTTCATCTTGTTTGTAGCTTCATTTTCTGTACAAAAGCTTTTAAGGTTAATTAGGTCCCATTTGTTCACTTTTGTTTTCATTTCCGTTGCTCTGGAAAGTAGGTCAGAGAGGATCTTCCTGCAACTTATGTCAAAGAGTATTCTACCTGTTTTCCTCTAAGAGTTTTATAGTGTGTAGCCTTACATTTGGGTCTTTAATTCATTTTGAGTTTATTTTTGTTAATAATGTTAAGAAGCATTCTAATTTTTATTCTTTTACATGTAGCTTGTCCAGTTTTCCCAGCATCACTTATTGAAGAGGCTGTCTTTTCTCCATTATATATTCTTGCCTCCTTTGTCAAACATAAGATGCTCATAGGTGTGCAGGTCAATCTCTGGGCTTTCTGTCTTGTTCCATTGGTCTATATTTCTATATTTGTGCCATACCATAGTATCTTGATTACTGTAGCTTTGCAGTGTAACCTGAAGTGAGGAAGCTTGATTCCTCTAGCTCCTTTTTTATTTTTCAAGATTTCTTAGGCTATTCAGGGTCTCTTCTGTTTCCATGCAAATTGTAAAAGTTTTTGTTCTAGTTCTGTGAAAAATGTCATTGGTAATTTGATGGGGATGGCATTGAATCCAAAGTTTGCTTTGGGTAGTATCGTCAATTTGACAATATTGATTCTTCCAATCGAAGAACACGGTATATCTCTCCATCTGTTTGTGTCTTTAATTTCTTTCATACATGTCTTATAGTTTTCTGCATATAGGTCTTTTGTCTCCTTAGATAGGTTTATTCCTAGGTATTTTATCTGTTTGTTGCAATGGTGAATGGGATTATTTCCCAATTACTCTTTCTGATTTTTTGTTGTTAGTATATAGGAATGCAAGAGGTCAAACAGATGGCCAACAAACCTAAGAAAAAATGCTCAACATTGTTTATTATTAAAAAAAATTCAAATCAAACTATAATGAAGTATCATCTCACACTAGTCAGAATGGCCATTATCAACAAATCTATAAACAATAAATACTGAAGAGGATGGAGAGAAATAGGAACCCTTTTATAGTGTTGTGGAAATGTAAATTGATATAGCCACTATGGAGAATAGCATGGAGATTTCTTTAAAAACTAAAAATAGAGCTACCATATGATCCAGCAATCTCACTCCTGGGCACATATCCAGAGAAAGCCATAATCCAAAAAGACACATGTACCCCAACGTTCTAGCAGCATTGTTTACAGTAGCCAGGACATAGCAGCAATCCAGATGTCCAGTGACAGATGAATTTGATAAAGAAGTTGTGGTACATATATACAATGGAATATTATTCAGATCTGAGTTAATTATACTGAAGTGGATGAACCTAGAGTCTGTTATACAGAGTGAAGAAGTATGTCAGAAACAAACTACAAATATCTTATATTAATACATATATATAATCTATGAAAATAGTATTGATGAATCCATTTGCAAGGGAGGAATAGAGACACAGATGTAGAGAACAGACTTGTGGACATAGTGGGGGAATGAGAGGGTGGGGTGAATTGAGAGAGTACTGACATAAACACGCTGCTGCTGGTAAGTTGCATCAGTCGTGTCCAACTCGTGCGACCCCATAGACGGCAGCCCACCAGGCTCCCCTGTCCCTGGGATTCTCCAGGCAACTACACTGGAGTGGGTTGCCATTTCCTTCTCCAATGCATGAAAGTGAAAACTGAAAGTGAAGTCGTTCAGTCGTGTCCGACCCTCAGCGACCCCACGGACTGCAGCCTACCAGGCTCCTCTGTCCATGGAATTTTCCAGGCAAGAGTACTGGAGTGGGGTGCCATTGCCTTCTCCGATATACATGCTACCCTGAGTGAAATAAATAGCTAATGGGAAAAGGCTCTATAGCAAAGGCACTAACCCAGTGCTTTGTGGTGACCTAGAGGACTGGAGCAGGGACAGGGGAGGGAGGCTCACGAAGGAGGGAATACATGTATACTTATAGCTGAATCATGTTGTTGTATTGCAGAAAACAACACACCATTGTAAAGCAATTATCTTCCAATTAAAAATAAATTTAAGAAATCTAACATATTTCCATTAAAAAGAATAAAATGCATATGAATAAATTTAACCAAGGAGGAGAAATGTATGTATATTGAAACATATAAGACTGATAAAATAAGTTAAAGAAGCACAAAAAACAAATGGAAAAATATTCTGTGTTCATGGACTGAAAGAATTAGCACCATTCTATGTAAAGCTAACTATAGATTTATGCAATTCTTATCAAAATTCCAATGGCATGTTTCACAGAAATAGAACAAACATAAAGTTATAAAATTTTTATGGTATTACAAAAGTAACTAAAAAAAAAACAAAATTAAAAGGAAAAAAAATCTAAGTTGGGGGTATTATGCTCTCTGAATTAAAACTATACTACAAAGCTATAGTAATCAAAACAGAATGTTATTGGCATAAAAACAGATACACAGATCAATGGAACAGAAAGTCTAAAGTTATGTATACATGATCAATTAATTTATGACAAAGAAATTAAGAATATACAAGGGGGGAAATCACTATAATAATGTTGGAAAAACTGGACAGTCACATGAAAAAGAATGAAATTGGACTACTATCTTACACATGCATAAAAATCATCCCAAAATGGATTAAAGACTTGAATGTAAGACTAACCTAAAAACATAAAACTTATAGAAGAAAACAGGTGGTAACCCTTTGACATGTCTTGGCAATGATTCTTTGTATTTGATGGCAAAATTATTTTGCCAAAAAAGCAGAATGAAACAAGTGGCATGACATCAAACTTAAAAGCTTCTGCATAGCAAAGTAAACCATCAATACAATGAGAAAGAAAGTAGTGAATGGGAGAAAATATTTGCAAATTATGTATCTGACAAAATAGATATCAACAAATTGATTCTGAAGTTTATATGGAGATGCAAGATCCAAAATAGACAACATAATATTGAAAGAGAACAATGAAGTTGGAAGGCCACAACTCAATTTCAAGACTTACTATAAAGCTACAATAGCTAAAACAATGTAGTGTTTGATAAATAATTTAAAAACTAGATCAATGGAACAGGAAAGAGAGCGGAGAATTAGACATAAATATAGTAACTGATATTTGTCAATGGAGTACAAAGCAATACAATGGAGCAAAAACAATCCTTTCAATAAATGTTGCTAGAACAACTGTAAAAGAAAAAAAAATGGATATAGACACAAATGTCACACCCTTCACAAAATTTAACTCAAAATAGATTATAAAGCTACATGCAAAATGCAAAACTACAAATTTCCTAGAAGATAATCTAGAAGAAAATCTAGATGACCTTGGATATTTTGCCAACCCCTGATGCACTCTTCAGGCTATAGATATTAGTATAAAGTGATTATGTAGATAGCTCCAATTCCTTTCCCGTATCCATGTCCTTTTCGATCTGAATATGCAATTCTGCCATCAAGAAGTGGAATGTATTTCTCACATTCTTAAATCTGGGCTGGCCTTGAGCTTTCTTTGGTGCATAAAATGTGATATAAGTGATGGAATGTCATTTCTGAGCATATAATTCAAGAGGCCTTAAACATTTAGGATCTCTTTCTTAGAACTCATTAGAACAATCCTGGGATAGCTCACTAAAGGTGAGAAAAGAGAAAGATGGTTGAGAGCTTCAGCTTAGACAAGTGACCTCCAGACACATAAGAAAGTATATGCAATTTCAGGAGAACCATCCATCTTCCCAACTTACCAAACACACAGCTAACTCCAGTGAGTCAAGTGGAAGGTGGAGGCTCTGACCTGCTGCCCAGAACCCTATAAGCAGCGACAACAATGTGTTGCTTTAGGCCAAGCGAGTTATGGGATTGTTGTGCACCAACACATAATTGATTCTTGCATCTGTCAATGGACTAATTAATAGGAGAAATAATAAAGTTTATTTACATGTGTGAAAGCACACAAAAGAAGTAGCTTTATGAATATGTAGGGATTAAAGCTGTTGGAGAGGGGTTAGGGGCTCTGTAGGAAGTATGGACGGTTCTGATAGAGCTCACTTATACAATTGTCATGGAAAGTAACAGTGGTAAAGATCAGCCACTTTCCTGTCTAGAGATTCCTTTGGAGTAGGGTCGGGGCTTAAAGGCAGTTGAATTCTCTGGAGGCTCTGCCCTACTCAGATAAGGGATGAGCAAATTAAATTTCTTTCTGCATCTGCTGTAAAAGTTGTTAGTCCCTTCAACAGCATGTTTTGAATTGTGTTACTACCCATTTAAAAAAAAAAAAAAGTGTTGATGTCTTAATTCCCAGTTTCTCAGCATGTGATTTTTATTTGGAAATAAGCTTGTTACATATGTAATTATTTAGGATATGGTTGTATTGGAGTAGAGTGGGCCCCAAATCCAATATAACTAGAGTTCTTATAAAAAGATGATCATGGGGAGGTAAAGACATACAGGAGAAAGCAATATGGAGATAAAATAGAGATTGGAGTCATGGAGTGGCAAGCCAAAGGTTACAGGCAAAGTACCAGGAGCTAGGAAGACACGAAGAACTATTCCCTTATATGTTTCAGAGGGAGCCTGGCTCTGATGATGCCTGGATTTTAGACTTTCAGCCTCCAGAACTATTTTAAGCCACCAAGTTTGTGATTTTTTTTATGGAAAGTAAAACACATAGGTAAGTCTGTAAGCTCTCTTGATGACTTGCATGCAAGCTCTGATTGAGGACCTAGGGTCTTTGGGATACAATGTAAAACAGGGCTGGGCTCACAATAATAAGAGCCAACACTGTTGAGTATTTACTGTGTAGCTAGACTCGAAGGGAATTAGATGTATTGAATCATTTCCTATGATAAATGTACTATTTTACCCCCATTTTAAGTATGGAAACACTTAGACTGAGAGCTTAAATGAGAGATGAGAGTTGCTTAGTCGTGTCCAACTCTTTTGCATCCCCATGGACTACAGAGTTCATGGAATTCTCCAGGCCAGAATACTGGAGTGGGTAGCCTTTCCCTTCTCCAGGGGATCTTCCCAACCCAGGCATCGGACCCAGGTCTCCTGCATTGCAGGTGGATTCTTTACCAGCTGAGCCACCAATAACTCTATTATAATTACACAGCTAGTAAAAGGCAAAGCTGGGATTCAAACACAGTCAGTTAGATTATTGAGTCTTGACACTAAAAAATCTGGATGGGATTCTCAGATACATTCTCCCAAAGCCCCATGTTCAGACCCACTCATTATTTTACCACCATCTTTGTGGACCCCTTTCCCATTATCAGAATCTTCCTGATTTTAGTGTTCCTTCATTATTCAGCAGCTCTATTAATTTCCATCTTATTATAGGCTGGAACAGGGAGGCCTGGCGTGCTGTGATTCATGGGGTCGCAAAGAGTCGGACACGACTGAGCAACTGAACTGAACTGAAGGTTTCATCTCCTAGGAGACAAGAAGTGATTTTGTGCAGTTTCACTAATTTTTTATACACTTTAGAATTTTCTTATCTCACATTGTTAAATTCTGAGGTACCAGTACATAGCTGAAATTGGACATTTATCTTTAGAATGTAGCAGCCCTTCTCATACCAACCTTTCTCTTATACCCTGCAAAATAGGAACTTTAGTAGAATAAAGCGTGAGTATTATTATTACTGCATTAATGTATGTAACACGATTCACCCCTGCAGAACATAATTCTACACATAGCAACTTCACTAAAACTTCTTGCTCTCAGTTCCAGTATTACATCACCCCAAAGAACATGAAAGAATGTCATAGTTAATTAAACTTTATTGTGAGATAATTTTAGACATACAGACCAACTGGAAAAATAGTGAAGAGTGGCTATGGTTCAATAAGATGATCAGCAAATTCTATCCCCAAAACCACCATTTTGGTACTCTGAAAATTGATAAAGCACTCAATATTGAGTCAGATTGGTAGTAATTAGCGGCATTTTGACTAGGTAATGTTCTCATCACTAAAATTTAGATTATAGGGGTGTTGTTAGAGTAAAACTGTCCTGAAGGGTCAATAGCTTCTCTGCCATGGCAAAGAAAGATCACTTAGTTTGAAGCAGTGGTTAATGCCCATGCTGCTGCTGCTGCTGCTAAGTTGCTCCAGTCGTGTCCGACTCTGTGTGACCCCAAAGATGGCAACCCACCAGGCTCCCCTGTCCCTGAGATTCTCCAGGCAAGAACTGGAGTGGGTTGCCATTTCCTTCTCCAATGCATGAAAGGGAAAAGTGAAAGTGAAGTCACTCAGTCGTGTCCGACTCCTAGCAACCCCATGGACTGCAGCCTACCAGGCTCCTCCGTCCATGGGATTCATCAGGCAAGAGTACTGGAGTGGCAATGGCATTGGAGTGAAAGTGACTTTTTGGAGGTGGATAAGTGGAGAAAGACCAACTATCAACGCTATGGTCCTGAATTAATGGTTGTGGTTGGGAAAAACATATTCCTGGTTTTTAGGCTGTGTGTTTATACAGTGGAGATCAAATAATTCAAGGTATTCACATACTTCTGGCTGATCCTGGGGCTACACACAGGTGCAGAGCGATTCTACACGGACTTCAAGGAAAGTAAAACCCTAGCAGACTTAAAAATTGTCTACAGTATTGGTGAAAATGTAAATTGGTACAGCCACTAGGAAGAAGAGTATAGATATTCCTTAAAAAACTAGAGTTCCTTAAAGAAAATAGAGTTATTATATGATCCTTCAATCCCTCCTGACCGTATAGCCAAAGAAAACTATAATTTGAAAAGATATATGTACCTCAACGTTCACTGCAGTACTATTTACAATAGTGAGGACATGGAAGCAACCTAAACAGCCATTGACAGGTGAATGGATAAAGAACATGTGATATATATAAACAATGGAATATTACTAAACCATTAAAAAGAATGATATAATGCCTTTTACAGCAACATGGATGTATCTAAAGATGATTATATTAAGTGAAGTAAGGGTAAACTCCGGGAGTAGGTGATGGACAGGGAAGCCTGGTGTGCTGTGGTTCATGGGGTCGCAAAGAGTCGGACATGTCTGAGTGACAGAACTGAATGGAACTGAAGCCATACAAGGACAAATATATGATACTTCTTAAGTGTGAAATCTGGAAAAAAGTTACAAATAAACTTATTTACAAGACAGAAATAGACTCAGAGACATAGAAATCAAACTTGCATTTGCCAAAGAGGAAGTGGGTGGAGGAATCCATGAGGAGGATGGGATTAACATATACACGGTATTATATTTAAAATAGATAATCAACAAGAACCTACAGTATAGCACAGGGAAGTATACTCAATATTTTGTAAAAACCTATAAGGGAAAAAAATCTGAAAAATCACTTTGCTGTACATTTGAAACTAACATGACATTGTAAATCAATATTCCAATTAAAAAAAGAAAATTCATGAACTCTGAATGTTCTCCCTTATCCATACTCACAAGGGCTGTACACCACAGGAAATGGAGATTATTTTGGTCCAGCCAAGTTATTAAACAGTAAACAAACAGCATAGACAACAAATTTCAGGGAAAAAATAAATGAGAACTCAGGTTGCTACAAAATGATATCTAACAAAAAAGAATTGTAAGACAGGAAAAGAATTGAGATGTTTGATCAAGGTAATGGGGTTGGAGGCAGTCACAAAATCTCTCTCTAAAGGGACCCAATTGATGGATTTAGTAACCAAAGACTTCAAAGTAGCTGTCTTAAATATATTCACAGAGTGAAAGAAAATTAAAAGAATTAAACTATGTTAACAATGAATTAATAAATAGATGTTCTCATAAGAGATACAAATTAGAAATTAGAGCCAGGGATAAAGATCATCCCCAAGAAAAAGGAATGCAAAAAAGCAAAATGGCTGTCTGAGGAGGTCTTACAAATAGCTGTGAAAAGAAGAGAAGTGAAAAGCAAAAGAGAAAAGGAAAGATATACCCATTTAAATGCAGAGTTCCAAAGAAGAGCAAGGAGAGACAAGAAAGCATTCCAGAGCAATCAATGCAAAGAAATAGAGGAAAACAACAGAATGAGAAAGATTAGAGATTTCTTCAAGAAAATTAGAGATACAAAGGGAACATTTCATGCAGAGATGGGCTCAAAAAAGGACAGAAATAGTATGGACCTAACAGAAGCAGAGATATTAAGAAGAGATGGCAAGAATATACAGAAGAACTGTACAAAAAAGATCTTCACAATCCAGATAATCACAATAGTGTGATCACTCACCTAGAGCCAGACATCCTGGCATGTGAAGTTAAGTGGACCTTAGGAAGCATCACTAGGAACAAAGCTAGTGGAGGTGACGGAATTTCAGTTGAGCTATTTCAAATCATAAAAGTTGATGCTGTGAAAGTGCTGCACTCAATATGTCAGCAAATTTGGAAAAATCAGCTGTGGCCACAGGTCTGGAAAAGGTCATTTAAAATTCCAATCCCAAAGAATGGCAATGCCAAAGAATGCTCAAACTACCACACAATTGCACTCATCTCATACACTAGTAAGTGAAATAAGTGAGTGAAGTCGCTCAGTCATGTCCGACTCTTTGCAAGCACATAGACTGTAGCCTACCAGGTTCCTCTGTCCATGGGATTTTCCAGGCAATAGTACTGGAGTGAATTGCCATTTCCTTCTCCAGCGGATCTTCCTAACCCAGGGATCGAACCCGGATCTCCCACATTATAGACAGACACGCTAGTAACATAATGCTCAAAATTCTCCAAGCCAGGCTTCAGCAATACGTGAACCGTGAACTTTCAGATGTTCAAGCTGGTTTTACAAAAGGCAGAGGAACCAGAGATCAAATTGCCATCTGCTGGATCATCAAAAAGCAAGAGAGTTCCAGAAAAACATATATTTCTGCTTTATTGATTATGCCAAAGCCTTTGACTGTGTGGATCACAATAAACTGTGGAAACTTCTGAAAGAGATGGGAATACCAGACCACCTGACCTGCCTCTTGAGAAACCTGTATGCAGGTCAGTAAGCAACAGTTAGAACTGGACATGGAACAACAGACTGGTTCCAAATAGGAAAAGGAGTACATCAGGCTATATATTATCACCTTGCTTATTTAACTTCTATGCAGAGTACATCATGAGAAATGCTGGGCTGGAAGAAGCACAAGCTGGAATCAAGATTGCTGGGAGAAATATCAATCACCTCAAATATGCAGATGACACCACCCTTATGGCAGAAAGTGAAGAGCAGCTAAAAAGCCTCTTGAGGAAAATGAAAGACGAGAGTGAAAAAGTTGGCTTAAAGCTCAACATTCAGAAAACAAGGATCATGGCATCCGGTCCCATCACTTCATGGCAAATAGATGGGGAAACAATGGAAACAGTGGCTGACTTTATTTTTCTGGGCTCCGAAATCACTGCAGATGGTGATTGCAGCCATGAAATTAAAGACGCTTACTCCTTGGAAGGAAAGTTATAACCAACCTAGACAGCATATTAAAAAGCAGAGACATTACTTTGCCAACTAAGGTCCGTCTAGTCAAGGCTATGGTTTTTCCGGTAGTCATGTATGGATGTGAGATTTGGACTATAAAGAAAGCTGAATGCCGAAGAATTGATGTTTTGGAACTGTGGTGTTGGAGAAGACTCTTGAGAGTCCCTTGGACTGCAAGGAGATCCACCCAGTCCATCCTAAAGGAGATCAGTCCTGGGTGTTCATTGGTAGAACTGATGTTGAAGCTGAAACTGCAACAATTTGGCCACCTGATGCAAAGAGCTGACTCGTGAAAAGACCCTGATGCTGGGAAAGATTGAGGGCAGGAGGAGAAAGGGACGATAGAGGATGAGATTTTTGGATAGCATCACCGAATCAATGGACATGAGTTTGGTTAAAATATGGGAGTTGGTAATGCACAGGGAGGCCTGGCATGCTGCAGTCCATGGGGTGCAAATATTCGGATATGACTGAATGACTGAACTGAACTGAACTGTAGTTGAAAATTGAAATAACGTGTAATGAAAAATTTACTAGAAAGGCTCAACAGTTTTCAGAGAGTAGAAGCAATAATGGGTAAACTCAGAGTAAGATTAATATAAATTATTTAGTATAAAGATCACAAAGGAACAAAAGATTGAAAAAATGAATAATATTTCAGTGACCAAAGGAGACATCAATATATCAACTTAAGTGTAATAGGTGTCCCAGAGGAAGAGGAGAAAGGGGAAGAAAGGTATTTGAAGAAATAAGTGTTACCAAGTTCAAGTTCACTCTGCTCACTGCCTGATAGGCCAATGAATATAAGAGATGAGGTGTTGAGGCTAAGAAAATGACTTTTTTGGGAGGAAACCTGGCTGAGAGAGAAGATGGAAGACTAATGTCTCAAAATAACTATTTTGTTGGGGTCTGGATGTCAGGTTCTTTTATGAATCAGAGATGGTGGTAGATGAAGAAATAAAGCAAAAAGGCTTTTAATCTTGCAAATATCTCTTAGAATTGCAAGCCTCAAGTAAGAATGTATATGTGTTAATTTCTTTCTTCTGCCATTTACAGGTGGACAGGGTTATGAACAAAGGCACTTTAACAGTCAGGCAGAGGGGCACAGTTCTCTAAGGCAGGCTATTAAATATGATTGTAATGACAAAACAGAAAAAAATTAAGGGTTATAGTCAAGCAGATCTAGCATGGAAGAGTCAAAAGTGCGTCTTCATACAATGTCAGTTACATAAGGACTGACCACTTTATAATTTTGATGAATACATTATTCCACATGTACAGGAAGCTCAGCAAACTTCAGTGAAACAAAGCTGTATGCAAAAGTGTACATATTGTGTAGTTCTGTTTACATGAAATGTTTATAAAAGGTATATTTGTAGACACATAAATCAGATTAGCTCTTGCTTAGGACTGAGGATGGGAGAAGAGATTAACAGAAATGGGCATGGGAAAATTTTTAGGGTGACGGAAATACCTAAAACTGGATGGTGATGAGGTCTCAAAGCAATGAAAATCTTTCAGTACACATCTACAATGAGTGAATTTGGGAGTATGTTTATAATTTTTTACATTTTTAATTTTCTGTGTATCATGATATATGTATCAGTATCATCAGTTCAGTCACTCATTCATGTCCGACTCTTTGTGACTCCATGGACTGCAGCATGCTAGGCTTCCCTTTCCTTCACCAACTCCTGGAGCTTGCTCAAATTCATGTCTGTTGAGTCAGTGATGAAGATCCTTTTGGCTAAGGAGGGACTGCCTCTCCCTGGGCTAGTGAATTGTTAGAGCAGAGCCCCGCCTGGAGCATGTCTTTGACGTGCAAGCCATCCAATCCCAGCCAGACCTCCTCCATCTGACCTGGGCATTCTAGGAGGCAATATTCATCTGCCTTAATTATCCCAGATTCAGGTACCTGGTAATCAGGGACCACATCTATAGCTTAGATCCCACTAAAGTTATTCAAATTGGTCTGTCCTAAACTTTTTACCTTGCCCTGTCTTACTTTTCCCATGAAAATTTCATTAAGACCGGCCTGGGCTCTCCCCTAAATCCTGCTCCTCTGCAATCTGACTGATGCTGGTGCTTCCACATGTGTCCTTCTGTGTCATATCATGCTTCCTGTTTCTAGGATCTATGAATGTGATAAATGTTGTTTTCCCGAGAATTTTATTTCATGGCTGCATGTGACTGACTATCACAAAACAGAAAAGTAAACAAATTGTTTATATTTTAAAATACATTAACATAAAAGTCATGCATTACAGAAAAAGTAAGATAGATTATAGCTTTCCAAGTCCTCTTATGGGAATTTCTCATTTGAACACCAAAATAAATATGATCTAATACTATAGAATGAATTTTAGACTTGGACTCATAAAGCATGAACTGAAATACTTATTTGATCATTTACTGTTTTTATAACATGGGCTAAATACTCTGATGCTGGGAGGATTGGGGGCGGGAGGAGAAGGAGATGACAGAGAATGAGATGGCTGGATGGCATTGCTGACTCAATAGATGTGAGTCTGAGTGAACTCTGGGAGTCAGTGATGGACAGTGAGGCCTGGCGTGCTGCAATTCATGGGGTCGCAAAGAGTCGGACACGACTGAGTGACTGAACTGAAAACTCACTTAACCTCTTTGAATCATGTTTTCCTGTCTTTATGAAAATTAAATAAGAACATGCTTAAAACATCTGAAACAGTCCCTGACCCGTGCTCAATAATAACAATCTTTGCTTTTACTTGTATTATGAAAGTTATCATTCAAGGGCCTCTTTCATAGAATATGGGCTTGCCTGGTGGCTCAGTAGTAAAGAATTAGCCTGTCAATTCAGGAAATGGAAGAGATCTATGTTCGATCCCTGGGCCTGGAAGATCCACTGGAGAAAGAAATGGCAACCCACTCCAGTATTCTTGCTTAGGAAATCCCATGGACAGAGGAGCCTGACGGGCTATAGTCCATGGGCCACAAAAGAGTCAGACATGACTTAGTTACTGAACATCAGCATAGAATATAATAGTGGTAGCAATCAGTAGACACCACCTCACCCTTTTTATGGTCTTCCCTGATGGCTCAGATGGTAAAGAATCCACCTGCAATGGGCGAGACCTGGGTTTGATCCCTGGATTGGGAAGATCCGCTGGAGAAGGGAAAGACCACCCACTCCAGTGTTCTGGCCTGGAGAATTCCATGGGCAGAGAAGTCTGGCAGGTCACAAAGAGTTGGACACGACTGAGTGATTTTCACTTACTTAATTTATACACCCTTTTTACTTATCTGAAAAATATATAGTCTTTTTTCATCTTCTCTCAAGCATCTGCCTGCTCTCTCTAAGGAAAACTGTACCCATCACCCCATCACTCATCTTCATCTCTGTTTAAGCTCCTCAGATCTGTGCTATTGCACAGTTTGGTCCATACATCTATACAGCATGGCCCTCACTACTCTACTTCCTGTTTCCATGTCTATCTCCACTACGGGATTTTAATCTCCTAGAAAGCAGAAGTCATGTTTTCCTCTGATCTATGTAGTGAATACACAGCACTATGTCAGACATAAAATAAGAATTTACTAAACGTACAATTATCCCATAATATGGACTAAATAAGCCCATAATATGGACATAATAAGCCCATAATATGGACTAAAATACATAGAAATGATGAGAATTTTATGAATGTGACACTCAAGGTCATGATGACCACAAGCAGCAAAATTCATGGAATGTGCAGGAATGGTATTCATAAGTCAATCATTGTTTTCTGAATAACAATCAAGTGACATTTTATCATGGGCCACTTCACATCATATGATTTATTTTTCAAAATAGCCTAGTGAGAGAAGTATTATTTTCACAAACTCACAGAAATTATAGTTGTCTAATTATGGTGACCCATCTAGGAAATGTTAAAGCCAATATCTGATCTTAGAACTTCCTGATGTCAAAATCATTCATGCCAAAATATGCTTTCTTTATTCTGAAAATACGCAAATTTCTTATTTGAGGTGAAGTACAGTTTTATGCTGTATCCTTCATAAAGCACTATTTGGACAATTGAACCTCAGGTGACCAGCGTAGGTTAACGTGTCCCAAATTGATTTAGTCATCGGAACACAGACCAAATCCCAACCAACATAGACAGCATGGATGTGCTCAGGAACTTGGAGGCTCCAATGAAACTTCCTCTCTTGGGCAGAAAATCTGTTCCTCACTTTACTCCCAGCCACCTTTCTCAGTAAGTCCTTTAGGTACTTTCTGTCTCTGAATACTGTGTGCTAGGCATTTCATTTACATCAGATTTTGAAGGAAATCGAATATTGTTGAAGCCACCTGTGGTGACATTTCTACCTCTGCCCCTTTAATTCCATTCCTTTCTCACTGGCTTGGATCTTTGATTGTTGAGTATGGCTGGTTCACCTGGCAGGACTTCATTGCCCTATATGTTCAGGATTTGATCATACTTGATAATGCACTATTTCTCTCAACTCCCTCCATCAGCCTCTTTGCCTTAGTTGGCTCTCTCTCCCAGTGCATGAGGCTCTGGCATAACAAATCTCTCTAAAGCATTGCCCACAGCTTTAAAATGTTTTGTTCTCATCAATTATCCATAAAGATTCCTCAGTTTTAAAAATTTATTTATTTTTAATTGAAGGATAATTACTTTACAATATTGATTTCATTTCTGCCATACATCAACATGAATTAGCCATAGGTATACATATGTCCCCTCCCAAAGCTGTGGTACATACAATGGGATACTACTCAGCCATAAAAGAAACACATGATTCAGTTCTAATGAGGTTCTAATGATGAACCTAGAATCTGTAACATGGAGTGAAGTAAGTCAGAATGAGAAAAACAAATATCATATATTAACACATAAAATTGGAATCTAGAAAGATGATACTGATGAACCTATTTGCAGGGCAGCAATGGAAATGAAGACATAGAGAAGAGATTTATGGACGTGAGCAGCAGGGAGGAAAGACCCCTCAGTTTTGTACTTGATTAAACTCAGTTCCAACGTGCTCCTCATTATTTATCTCATTCAGTTCAGTTCAGTCACTCAGTCATGTCCAACTCTTTGCAACCCCATGAACTGCAGCACGCCAGGCCTCCCTGTCCATCACCAACTCCTGGAGTCCACCCAAACCCATGTCCATTGAGTCGGTGATGCCATCCAACCATCTCATCCTCTGATGTCCCCCTCTCCTCCCACCTTCAATCTTTCCAAACATCAGGGTCTTTTCAAATGAGTCAGCTCTTCGCATCAGGTGGCCAAAGTATTGGAATTTCAGCTTCAACATCAGTCCTTCAATGAACACCCAAGACTCATCTCCTTTAGGATGGAGTGGTTGGATCTCCTTGCAGTCCAAGGAACTCTCCAGAGTCTTCTCCAACACCACAGTTCAAAAGCATCAATTCTTCAGTGCTCGGCTTTCTTTATAGTCCAACTCTCACAACATACCTGACTCCTGGAAAAACCATAGCCTTGACTGGATGGACCTTTGTTGACAAAGTGATGTCTGCTTTTTAATGTGCTATCTAGGTTGGTCATAACTTTCCTTCCAAGGAGTAAGCGTCTTTTCATCACTGCAATCACCATCTGCAGTGATTTTGGAGCCCAGAAAAATAAATTCAGCCGCTGTTTCCTCTGTTTCCCCATCTATTTGCCATGAAGTGATGGGACCGGATGCCATGATCCTTGTTTTCTGAATGTTGAGCTTTAAGACAACTTTTTCACTCTCCTCTTTCGCTTTCATCAAGAGCCTCTTTAGTTCTTCTTCACTCTCTGACATAAGGGTGGTGGCATCTGCATATTTAAGGTTATTGATATTTCTCCCGGCCATCTTGATTCCAGCTTGTGCTTCCTCCTGCCCAGTGTTTCTCATGATGTACTCTGCATAGAAGTTGAATAAGCAGCATGACAATATACAGCCTTGATGTACTCCTTTTCCTATTTGGAACCAGTCTGTTGTTCCATGTCCAGTTTTAACTGTTGCTTCCTGACCTGCATACAGGTTTCTCAAGAGGCGGGTCAGGTGATGTGCTATTTCCATCTCTTTCAGAATTTTACACAGTTTATTGTGATCCACATGGTCAAAGATTTTGGCATAGTCAATAAAGCAGAAATAGATGTTTTTCTGGAACTCTTTTGCTTTTTTGATCATCCAGTGGATGTTGGCAACTTGATCTCTAGTTCCTTTGCCTTTTCTAAAACCAGCTTGAACATCTGGAAGTTCACCATTCATGTATTGCTGAAGCCTGGCTTGGAGAATTTTGAGCATTACTTTACTAGCATGTGAGACAAGTGCAATTGTGTAGTAGTTTGTGCATTCTTTGGCATTGCCTTTCTTTGGGATCGGAATGAAAACTGACCTCCAGCCCTGTGGGCACTGCTGAGTTTTCCAAATTTGCCGGCATATGGAGTGCAGCACTTTCACAGCATCATCTTTCAGGATTTGAAGTAGCTCAACTGGATTTCCATCACCTCCACTAGCTTTGTTCGTACTGATGCTTCCTAAGGCCCACTTAACTTCATATTCCAGGATGTCTGGCTCTAGGCAAGTCATCACATCATTGTGATTATCTGGGTCATTATGATCTTTTTTGTACAATTCTTCTATGTATTCTTGCCACCTCTTCTAAATATCTCTGCTTCTATTAGGCCCATACCATTTCTGTCCTTTATTGAGCCCATCTTTGCATGAAATATTACTTTGGTATCTCTAATTTTCTTGAAGAGATCTCTAGTCTTTCCCATTCTATTGTTTTCCTCAATTTCTTTGCACTGATCACTGAGGAAGGCTTTCCAATATCTCCTTGCTATTCTTTGGAACTCTGTATTCAAATGGGTATATCTTTCCTTTTCTCCTTTGCTTTTTGCTTCTCTTCTTTTCACAGCTATTTGTAAGACCTCCTCAGACAGCCATTTTACTTTTTTGCATTTCTTTTTCTTGGGGATGGTCTTGATCCCTGTCTCCTCTACAATGTCACAAACCTCTGTCCATAGTTCATCAGGCACTCTATCAGATCTAGTCCCTTAAATCTATTTCTCTCATTACTCACTCTCTAAGTTGCATGGGTCATTCACTGTCTTGTGTGTACACAAACACACACACACCTCTCTTGTCCCATCCTCCTTGACAACTCCATTCCCCTTAGTACAGCCTTGCCTGCCCTTTGAGAATGGATTTCTCTATAAAAGCATTTGCCTCATGAAGATCTCAGTCAGCAAAAGTCTGATGAATGAATTTCTCCAAAATTCATCAACTTCTCATCTATTTGGATGCAATGGAATCTGTATGCTTTTTGAGAGCAAGTGGTATGTTGCCTTTTTATTAAGTCTTTATTGAATTTGTTACAATATTGCTTCTGGTTTTTTATATTTTGGCTTTTTGGTCACAAGGCATGCAGGATCTTATCTCCTCAACCAGGGATTGAACTCGCACCCCGTACATAGGAAGGTGAAGCTCTAACCACTGGCCCTCCAGGGAAATCACACAGTTGGTATGCTATGATCTGGCTTATTGTGTTGTTATTTAATCAAACATTGTGTGTGCATTGACCTTTTTTAGAGAGAATGTCCCCAAAGCACAGTCATCTTTTCTACTTCTGTGTATCACCCATGATTAAGAGTAGGAGGCCACACATACCAGAGGCCATCAAGTAAATAGGGGGAAAGACAATGTTTAATACTCTGAACCACCAGTTAACCTATTTGAGACAAGCTTTTTATATTCTCAAGGAAAGCTTTTTCTCCGTATTCCTGGGTTCCTGCCTCATCCCACAAAATAGGGATTTCTACTAACCCGACTTGCCATTCTCTCCATAGATCTTTACTTCTGGGTGGAGGGTGATGTGTGGTCACTGGGTCACTGTCCCTGATTTTGGTTCGTGATTGTTGAATTTGACTGATTCACCTGGCTGGACCTCTCTGCCCTGTATATCCAATACAGATGGGAAATAGAAACTTTTAAAAAAATTATTGGATCTGAGATGAATTTTCCACTCATCTTTATCAGCAGTGAAGGAGATATTTTAATCCTTGACATTTGCACATATTTCTCAACTTGTTAGAAACTGGAAGGAGGAAGGAACCCCACACATGTCATAGAATCTTTTAACACATCTTGATTGTAGTGGGACAAGCAGACATCATCTCAAAAATACTCTCAATGATATTTGTTTTTACAACTCGGAATTCTGCATGATTCTTTCTCAGCATCAGCTATCACCTGAAGAGCTATTTTTGAATCCATAGCTAGGAAGAGCAATTTTTTTTACTGCTATATCCTAACTAATCACAAATTGTCATTGCTAATTGCACAGATGCAGCTTCTCAAGTGTACATCATTTAGTTCCGTAGGCTGTCACATCCAAGATTAGCTTGCCTCTCTCAAGTTCATGGCAAAGCAGAAATAACACTGGCTATAGATCAAAGAAATGCCCTTTCAAATAATATCTCATTTAAAGATCTCTTCATCTCTGACACACAAACTGTGGGTTTTTGCAAATTCCCCATGGTATGTAGTCAAGTCTTGAAGTGAAAAAAGTGAAAGTGTTAGTTGCTCAGTTATGTCTGATTCTTTGTAACCCCATGGACTGTAACTCATCAGGCTCCTCTATCAATGGAATTCTCCAGACAAGAGTACTGGAGTGGGTAGCCATTTTCTCCTCTATGGGATCTTCCCCACTCAGGGATTAAACCCAGGTCTCCTGCATTGCCGGCAGATTCTTTACCATCTGAGCCACCAGGGAAACTGATAAAAACAATGCTTTGTATCTTTGACAGACCAACTAATCCCTCTTCCAAGCAAGGCTGTGACCTCTGACTTTGATTAATGTCTTCTGGACTGGTGTTCTGAGTCCTCGTGATTACATCTGTTGAAGTAGTGCTTGCTTCAGGACACTGGAGGAAGAGTAATTCTATACAAGTCTTTCTTGGGAAGTGTATCTCTGGAATTGAATCCAAAATCTACTTCTTATTGTCTGTGTGAACTTGAACAAATTATTTTACTTTTCTGTGCCTCAGTAGCTTCATCTGTAGAATGGGAACAATGGAAGAAAAATTCTATATTTTTTGTATTAAAAGTAAAATTCTGCAGACACTGCCTGCCTAACACACTGTACAGATGTGTTAATCATAATTGCACTGCCTGCTGCTATTGTTGCTTTTTTTTTTTTTCATATAGGGTTATCATTACCATCTTTCTAAATTCCATATATATGTGTTAGTATACTGTAGTGGTGTTTTTCTTTCTGGCTTACTTTGCTCTGTATAATAGGCTCCAGTTTCATCCACCTCATTAGAACTGTTGTTGCTTATTGTTGTTATGAAATCCTCCTTCAGAAAGGGCATATCTTTTGATAGCTGTCTAGATAGGCACTCCTCAAATATTCATTGACTGCTTTCATTCATCACTTTGTTAACATAAGATTATTCCCAAAATCTTAACTACAGCAGTCCTAACAGTGACAACTAATCTATCAATTAAAAGCTATTTTAATCACGATTGAAATTGTGGAAACTTTCATTGTTCTTAGTTGTATTTTTTCTTTGAATTATATTTGTTTCTCATAAGTCTTACTTGTTACAACTATTCTTTATCATCAATTCACTGTGTTACAGAACTATGTGAGAGCAGAACCCACAAATATTAAGAAATAAAAGCAGGAGAAAGGAAAGGAGTGCACTGTTTGATAAAGCCAGAAAAGTAACAGTAACATATAACCCAAAGAACCACCAGACCAAATGAGTCCTGGGGCACAGCCTGGGAGGATTTGGGCCAGAAGGAGACCAGCACTAGGCAGCTCACTGATCTTACTCAGACTTCTGTCCCAGGTAATCTTCAGCAGAGAGTGGGTTTAGGACCTGCAGACCAGGTGTGGCTAGTCAATGACTTGATGCTCCTTCCCACTCTCCACTCCCACCTGTAAAGTTTGGGTGATTCAATCCCTACAGTAACCTGCATCAATAGACCCTGCTCACCTTAGAAGGCTATGATGAGGGACTTTTCTGGTGGCCCAGTGGTTAGGAATCTCCCTTCCAATGCAGAAGACATGGGCTCAATCCCTGGTTGGGAAACTAAGATCCCACATGCCGTGGAACAAGTAAGCCTCTGCACTGCAACTAGGGAAGTCTGCACACTGTAACTACTGAGTCTGCATGCTGTAAAGCCCAACAAATGAAGCCATTGCACCACAACAAGAGAGGCCATGTGCTGCAACTAGAGAAGTCCTGCATGCCACAACTGGCGAGAAAGCCCGCACACCACACAAAGACACAACCAGACTTTTAAAAGGCCATGATGAGTCTTAAGTCATATAACATGCCTTAAAGACAGCAGGATGACATCAATAAGCCTACTGCTTACTGATTCTTCCCCTTCAGCTCTTCAATTTCCAGGAGGGTAGTAAAGTTAGATCCTGTAGCTCTGTGTGTACTGGAGAGCCAGCCAGTGCTCATTGACCCACCAGGGAAGTTGTAATTTTGAGAAAAAAATCACTAATATGAATTATTAATGAATTCCCAGGAAATCATCCCAGAGGGTCATTTCCTACCTCTGAGGATGGGTTTTAAATGTCACCCTTCTTGAGCTGTATAGGTTTTGACCAGTTTCAGTAAAATCACCTTAAGTAAATTTGTAGCAGAATTCTTCTAGAGTGATGTGGGTCCTTTTGAGAAATATATTAAAGCCCAAAAACAAAGTGGTGATTTTAGACACATTGTCTCTGTTTTTGCTGGGAATATTTCTAATATTTGCTTATTAAGACAAAGCTGTCCACATGCTTCTTTAAAATGTCTCTTTTTATCACCCTATTGATGTGTTTGTCATAAAAGGATGTCGAATTTTGCCAAATGGTTTTCACATTTCTGAGGGAACCCACATGGCATTTAAAAAAAATTCGCACATGGAATTGAGGGTAGGGGAAAATACAAGGAACAATGACACAGACATCCATAGCCCCAGTTTGCCCAAAGCAAGACCTGCCAACATTGTGTCATATTGCTCCTGGGGTTTTCTCTTAAAGATAGCACAATTACTGCTGGTAAATTTCCACTTAACCAATCCCCATCCCTGGTTCTCCACACAGAGAACCTCTGTCCAATGGATCTTTCCCCCCTTTATAACACTGTGAACTTTAACCACATTGACTGCTTTGTATTTACATATATCATATCATCTGTTGAGTTATTAAGTCATTTGTTCTATCTTTAATTTTGACAGCACATTTTGCTAAAATTCAATAGTTCCCCTGGATTCAAAGTTTATTGCAATAAGTATACAAAAATCTCTTTGCTTTATAATTCTGTTATCCCATAAATAATAGCCTTTATTATTTCTGAAATGTGTTTCTGTTCATTTCTAAATGGCTTATCAAAGGTTTCCTCTTTGTATTATTTCAAGCAAATAAAATCTGCATTTGTTAATTTTTTTAATTTAATTTTTTTAGAGTAGGAATTCCAGTCCATTCCTGGTTGACTTTTAAAAATTTTATTGGAGTATAGTTGCTTTACAATGTTGTGTTAGTTTCTATGGTATAGCAAAGTGAATCAGTTATACATATTTGCATTTTAAAACAAGATTACCCTTGTTTTCTCTCCCATTTCATTATTTTTGCCTCTATCTATATTAAGTGTTAATTCTTTCTGTTCATGTTGTTCTGTTTGATTTCCTCTTACTGGCTTTGTCCACTCACTGTTAGAAGACACATTTCAGTCCAAGTGTCCCTACTGTCAGAGGCCCTCCATGTAGGTAGGGACTGCTGGGCTGTGAATACCTGTAACCCCATGGTCCTCTAGCATTAGAAAGGTCAGTGAGCGAAAATCTGAGTCCTGTGGGCTACTTATGACCAGAAAAATATAGATGAGAAATTTTAAATAGTAAATGGACACACTAAAGAGCAGCTCACATATCCCTGAAGGAAAGCTTAGTGGAATAAAAAATAGAACTGTGAAATCTGCCCAAGAGGAATGGAACCAGGATCTACTGCGTTGCAGGCAGATTCCTTACCAGCTGAGCTACCAGGAAAGCCCAAACTTCATCACAGAGACAACAAAGTATAAATGAAGAGAAGTTCAAAGGCATCTAGGATAGAATTAAAAAGTGTGACAGGGCTCTAACTGAGAAAAAAGCAATACTTGAAGCAGTAACATCTGAGAATGTTCCAAAACTCATGAAAGAAGTGAATCTTCCAGTTTGAAAATTCTATATCATTTATCTGGATTTTAGTGGTAAAAGTGATTCTTTTGCTAGTATCTATGTTAGAACATGCAAGTTTTCAATGCATTTTTAAAAAAAATTCTCTATGAGACCATAAAATTAAAAAGTAGAACAAGTTTTTATTGTTCCTGAAAATAAACTTGTATGTTCATCCTCTTGGAGATCAACAGTTGTGCAGGTGAAGAGAAACCTAGATGGAGCTTACATCTTCCCACCTGGAGTCTTATTCTCAGTGCCTGATTTAGAGCAGCAGCAGGTTCCCTTGTTGAAAGCTTTATGTGTATTTTAGGGAGATATTTATAATTATCCAGTGTTAGGGCAACAGCAGCTCCATTCTGCATCATAAAAGTGTAGTAAGGCCAATGTTTTATCAGGCTTCAGTATTTTTGGCAGATTTCAATTTAGAACACTGAGAGAGATTTTTATCCACTTCTAATTAAATTTATCTCCTAATTAACAAATATTTGTCAGTGAAAACTATAGAACGTTTTTAAGATATAGCTTTTACACATTAGTCACATTTAGAATTATTTGTATTTCCCCTGTGACAATGCCTTGACTCCTTTCAAAATTATATTGAACCTTATTATTTCTCAAAATAAGAGTTTCCTACTAAATATCTAAAAATGAAATTACAAACATGAATGAGGGAGAATAGGTTAAGCTGAGTATTATGAGACAGAATTTTCTGATCTGTGGATTGTGTTATCAAGATTACTAAAGTGAACTCTTTTAGCCAGTGATTCCTAGACCCTGCCAGCCATCATAATGTCCTCTGTCCACACTTCATATTATCTGAGTCAGAACCTCTAAGAGGTGGGAATGAGTTATTTTTATTTTTAATAAGGTCCTGATGGTTGTCAAGGTTGGCAGTGGTTCTGAACCTTGGTTCTCCACTGCAAAGCATTGAAAAACATCAATATTTGTTGAGCAGCTTCAGTTGCATGCAACAAATTCCAGTCAATTCTCTTTTCATTTTTATTCTGTTACAAATATTTTCTAATTTTCCATGATATGGCTTCTTAGATACATCCATCATTTAAAAGTGGACATTTAACTTCCAAAACATGGGGCTTTTTTCTATGTATCTTTGATATTAATCTCTCATTTGATATTAATCTCCCATCTAAATGCTTTCTTCTCTGCAATCACTCTGTGTTTTATCAGTCTTCGAACTTTATTGAGGCTTTCAATGGCTGAGTCAAAGATCTCCCTTGGTAAATGTCACATTGTACTTGCAAATATGTGGGTTATTTCCAAATATCTTTTGATATTGATTTCTAACATAATTCCACAGTGATGAGAGAACAGATTCCGTATGATCTCAATACCTTTAGACCATGAAATTTTTGCACCCTGTTTTATACCCTTGAGTCTTCCCTGGTGGCTCAGATGGTAAAGCGTCTGCCTGCAGTGCGGGAGACCTGGGTTCGATCCTTGGATTGGGAAGATCTCCTGGAGAAGGAAACGGCAATCCACTCCAGTACTCTTGCCTGGAAAATCCCACGGATAGAGGAGCCTGGTAGGCTACAGTCCATGGGATCGCAAAGAGTCGGACACGACTGAGCGACTTCACTTTCACTTTATATCCCTGGATATGTTCCAGTGTCTCCTAGTTTACAGTCTATGGGAAACTGAATAGAATTTGTGTCTTACAGTTATGTGAAAACTGTATGAGTCTTAACTATGTTGAATTGGTTCATGGTGCTTTTCAGGCCTACTATATCCTTCTACTTTTCTATATATTCATTATATTAATTTTTGAGAGTTTGATATTGAAACTCCAACTAAAATTCTGAATTTATCTACTTGAAATAATTTTAATATATATATAATGAAACTATATGTAACTTTGTTCTGTATTTTCCAAGTCTTCTGTAAATGTGATATCATCTTTTCAGGACTTTTAATGTAAGTTCCAAAATAAAAAAAGAAAGAGGAAAAAATAAATGAAAACATCAATGTTTGGACTACACACCAAATTAATTAAAACTCTAGGGACTGGAATTCAGGAATCAAATATTACTTCTTCAGGTGATTCCAGTCTCACAAGAGACGGTGAGCCATTACATGGAGTAGAGCTACTGGATCAAAAACACTTAAAACTTCCAAATATTGCTTGAGTGGCAATGAGAAGACTCATTTATATCCAAAAGTAGGACAAATACATTTCTGGAACTAAAATATTTACATTACATTTTAAAAAAATCATACATTTAAATCTTTTTAGTGTATCTAACAATCCAACCAACAAGATGTTTCACCATTTCTTGTAAGGTTTATACACTCATTTATTAAAAAGCTACCACTTATTTTCTTTGAGATGTACATTTATAACCTTGTGGTTAACAGCCAGGTTCCTCTTAGGAGCAATGAAATATAGTAAATTTTTCCAAGTCAATAATCATGCTTCAACTGAAAAATTACTAAAATCATGAATAACTATGTAAGCATTTGTAGAATCTCTTTAAGTGAAGTTTTAAAAGAGATTCAGAGAAAAACACAAATATCCACAATTTGCTACCTTTTTCATGTTAAAGCATAATTGTCAAAAGTAAAAACATAATTGACACAATTAATGCAAAAACTATAAAGCAGATTCGAGTAGTATTTGAAAAGACGTCTCATCACAGGCAATTTAATAAAGGAATGTTAGTCTATGGTGCTAAGTCATATATAAAACTGTCAAACATCCTTCTGGTCCTATAAAACTGTCCAATATACTGCTGGTTCATAAGCCGTATCCTTGGGTGTTGTCTTCTCTGCCAGACTATCTACAAGTTAGCTGTGACTTCATCAAATCTGGGAGCACTAGCTAGCTGTGAGTAAAGCCTGTTTCCCTAGGTAGTCCTTGGCTGAGCTGTTTAAAACTGCCTCCAAGGGACATTGAGGAACAAGAGGCTCACATTTGTCTTATGTTCAAATTTTAAATAATTATAATAATACCCACCATACTTATCAGTCTCAATTTACTTTTAATCTCCTCAAGTTACTTTAAGTGGAAACAATATACAAAGTTAAAACAAAAATGCAGGCTGTCTTGGCACTAATGGTACTATAAAACCCATGACACATGTTATAGATGGATGACCACATTCCCTGACTTGACCTTAAACTTCTCCACTTGGCTCAAGGCAGCTACCACTTACCGATTGTTCGACTTGGTACAAACCTCCTTTCCAGGTGAGTTTTAAAGTGTGCTTTAGGTCCTGTGGGAGTTCACATTCTCAGGTGCTGCTGCTGCTGCTGCTAAGTCGCTTCAGTTATGTTCGACTCTGTGCAACCCCATGGACTGCAGCCCACCAGGCTCCCCCGTCCCTGGGATTCTCTAGGCAAGAACACTGGAGTGGGTTGCCATTTTCTTCTCCAGTGCATGAAAGTGAAAAGTGAAAGTGAAGTCACTCAGTCATGTCTGACTCTTCGCCACCCCATGGACTGCAGCCTACTAGGCTCCTCCTTCCGTGGAATTTTCCAGGCAAGAGTACTGGAGTGGGTTGCCATTGCCTTCTCCATGTCTCTGGTGCTATGTGGAGCTAAAGATTATCCACTCAGCTTTCATCCTGTTACCAGCTCCACGTGAGAAAGCTTGTATCTATAAATGCTGAACTCAAGGTCACACTCAGGCTTCTCTCTTCCCTCCTTTGTGAGCTAATGTGTGTTCACTCACTGACTCTTTGAGACCCCATGGACTTATGTACCCTGCCAGGTTCCTCTGTCAGTGGAATTTTCCAGGCAAGAATACTGGAGTGGGTTGCCATTTCCTCCTCCAGGGGATCTTCCCAACCCAGGGACTGAACCTGCATCACCCACATCTGCCGCACAGGCAGGCAGATTCTTTACCACTCAGCCACCTGGGAAGCCTGTTTCTGAGAGCTGCCTCCTGTTTTACGTGGCTCAAATGACCAAAGAAGTCAAAGAGAACATGAACGTGGCTAAGAGGATTGGCTTGTAGCAGATCCTCACATCTACACTATCACATTTTTCTGTGCCATCCCTGGATCAGGAAGATTCCCTGGAGAAGGGAATGGCAACCCACTCCGGTATTCTTGCCTGGGAAATCCCATGGGCAGAGGAGCCTGGAGGGCTACAGTCTAGGGAATCATAAAGAGGTGGACATGACATAGCAACTAACAGGGGGCAGTCTTCCTAATGGATAAGCTGAGTCCCAAACAATTAAGTTTATTAGTAACATTTTAGAGTAATTGACTAATATGCTTCTTTATTAAGTAATAGTTTGCATATATATTCCTTATGAATGAAACATAATGTCATTTCCTTTCCACTGATACTTTGCCTTCCTCCAGCCCTGGTATTCCCTCCCTTTCCTTACTCCAGTAATTCCTCCCACATTTATCCCCTTGAAGTCAACCTTCCAGATTAGTCCCTATCTGCAACCTACTCCACTTTTCAGCGCCCCCTTCTGGCCGTCCCCTTCCTTGCCCGTTCTCCTATGCCTTCCCTAGCTTTGCCTGCTGGCAGAAGATCCATTTAGATCTCTCATCCAGACAGGATTTACTCAGATATCTGATTGCTTAAGTCACTAAAGAGCACCTCAGAATCATTGCTAATATAGAAAACTGTAAGTTTACACATTTCTCTATTAACAAAAAAGTAATATACTCTTATTACATATTTTAGAGTTCAGTTTTGGCTAACAGCAAGAAATTATCACAGATATGTAATAAAACTATTGTAAAGTCCATTAACCTAAAATCTCTGTGCTCTGTATTAGTTGCTCATCTGTGTCCAACTCTGCAACCCCATAGACTGTAACCTGACAGGCTCCTCCATCCACAAGATTTTCCAGGCCAGAATACTAGACTGGGTAGCCATTCCCTTCTCCAGAGGACCTTCCCAACCCAGGGATCAAACCCAAGTCTCTCTCATTGTGGGCAGACTTTTTACTATCTGAGCCACCAGAGCTTTTAACCTAAAATAGGCTATCATACAGAAAATCATATTGTCAGTGATTAAGAATTGGCCTACGATTTCTAGGAAGGATACCAGCATAAATGCCCATTTGCAAATATTTTTAAATGAGTTTTGAAGAAGACAACTTCCTTTAGTTTAACTAGGAAATGACTATAATCTCATACTGACAACTTTCAAAGTACATTGCACCTGCTATAATAAACAGTTTGGAACAAATTGGAGGAAACTGTTTGGAGCTCATTATATCCTCATGATGCCAAGCATGATTTGGCATCACAGGAATAAGCTTACTGAGTCTCTGAAGGCATCTCTATCTGCTTTCAGTGGGAGCACAGATGCCACATGTGAGCAGGGAGCAGGCCCTGACAGAGGATACCCCTTAGCTCAGGCTGACAATGAGGGTGCTCAGGGGAGAGACCACACAAGGAGTATTTAAGTCTGCTATGTCTCCCTAAATTAACAAAAAATATAAGATTGATTCCAAGCCAAAAATCCAGAGGCTGACCAAAGGCAGTCGTGTGGAAGAAAATACTCACTGACCCAGTAAGTTAAAGTTTTGTGAACTGTAAGCAATTGCTCTAAACCAAATTTGCCAATTCAACCAGCACAAATGGAAATGGGGAACAAAAGGCAACCCACATCCAAATGCAAATAAGTTTATAAACAGTTGCTCAGACTCACTGGTGTTCATAGAAAAATTCAAACTAAAAAAGAAGAAAGCATTCTTCTCTCATCCTTATTGGCAAAAAATAAAATCATTAATAAGTTCTGATAACAGCAAGGATCAGACACTGGCACTGTCTTCAAAAACTACTGGTTTTTTAATGCATGGTGGAAACTTCATGGGTAAGCAATCTTACTCTATGCATCAAATTTTAAATGGGCTTGCCTGTTAATTGAACAGTTCAATTTCTAGAGTCAGCCTGAAGAATAATTGCATATACATGTTTAGGGCTGTATACCTGGATATTTTTTGCATCTATCAAAAAGCAAGGTCATATAAAGTAGGCACTATATCTTATCTTCAGTCATCTGCCAGATGGGCTCCAAAATCACTGCAGATGGTGACTGCAGATATGAAATTAAAAGACGCTTGCTCCTTGGAAAAAAGCTATGACCAACCTAGACAGCATATTAAAAAGCAGAGACATTACTTTGCCAACAAAGGTCTATGTAGTCAAAGCTATGCTTTTTCCAATAGTCATGTATGGATGTGAAAGTTGACTATAAAGAAAGCTGAGCACTGAAAAATTGTGCTTTTGAACTGTGGTGATGGAGAAGACTCTTGAGAGTCCCTTGGACTGCAAGGCGATCCAACCAGTTAAAAAGGAATTCAGTCCTGAATATTCATTGGAAAGACTGATGCTGAAACTGAAACTCCAATAGTTTGGCCACCTGATGCGAAGAACTGATTCATTTGAAAAGACCTTGATGCTGGGAAAGATTGAAGGCAGGAGGAGAAGGGACAACAGAGGATAAAATGGTTGAATGGCATCACCAACTCAATGGACGTGACTTTGAGTAGGCTCCAGGTTTTGGTGAAGGACAAGGAAGCCTGGTGTGCTATAGTCCATGGGGTTGCAGAGTCAGACATGACTGAGCAATTGAACTGAACAGACTTCTTATCTTAGGTGATTGTTTGAAAGAAAGAGATAGATCACTTTGTATTGAACTGAATATCTTGCTAGGACATACTGTAAAGTAAAATTAGTAAGTTGCAGAACAATTTATCTGTTAGAATAAAACACACTAATGGATATATGTGTGTACATGTATAAAAATGGAAAAGAGTCATGCAAGGCAAACTCATGACTATGAAAGCCTCCAGGGAGTAAGTATGAGAGTTGAAGGGGGAATTTCTACTTTTCTCTTGTTTTTTTTTTTTTTCCTTTGTTCTATTTTATAACATTTGAATGCTTTCACAAATTATACATATGTGTGTGTGTGTTTGTGTGTGTGTGTTTGTGTGTGTGTGTGTGTGTGTGTGTTTAAGAAGAAACAAAGTGAAAAAAGTGTCAACACTTCTTTTCCTGAAAACTTGATAATACAAGTAAGTGAAAATGAGTGTTAGTCAGAATAAAACAGAGATAACATAGATATGCAAACAAGTTCAATAAGAATTTTAAAGTAACTAAAGTTCAGAAGCTATTAAGCAATTCAAACAGAATGCTTATAGAAAGTTATAAGAGCAAATATGTTTCTTGCACCTCTAAAGTATAGGGACTATTTATGAGTTTTATAAATATGAATTTATAGAAACCATATGAGATAAGTGTCATTGTCTCCATTTTACAGATGAGAAAAATGAGGTCCAAAGAGTTTACATAATTTCTGTGATGACTCAGATTTTTAAGTCACAGAGATTGGCCTTGAATCTTGTAAATATGGCTTCAGATCCATGATCTTAATTTCTGCTGTGCAGCACTTCCCACACTTAATAAAATAGAAATAGAAGAACACATCTGTAACATGATTTTAAAATGATATCAGAACAAACCAACAGCCAGTACTATACTTAATTATAAAACATCAAACGTTTTTCCACTGCCATCAGTTACAACAAAAACTCCCTAACCATATATCAATTAAATCTAGCAAGATAATAAAATAAGATGGACTAATATTAGAAAAAAGATAGTAAAGTGGTCATTATTTGCAAATGACAGAATGAAATAACTGCAAGAATGCTCAAGACAAATAACTGAGACCGTTATAAACCAGCAGTTGATTTATAACATGACAAAATTGATACATAAAATTCAGTTTTATTTGTATCACCAGCACAGTTAAAAGATAAAATAATATTCATTTAAAAAAAGAACAAAACTAAAGAAAACATCTAGAAATAAATTTAACTATGTGCCAAAACTATCAGCCATGTGAATACATGAATCAGTTCAGTTCAGTCACTCAGTCGTGTCGATCTTTGTGACCCCAAGAATCGCAGCACACCAGGCCTCCCTGTCCATCACTAACTCCTGGAGTTCAATCAGACTCACGTCCATCAAGTCAGTGATGCCATCCAGACATCTCATCCTCTGTCGTCCCCTTCTCCTGCCCCCAATCCCTCCCAGCATCAGATCTTTTCCAGTGAGTCAACTCTTCGCATGAGGTGGCCAAGGTACTAGAGCTCCAGCTTCAGCATCATTCCTTCCAAAGAAATCCCAGGGCTGATCTTCTTCAAAATGGACTGGTTGGATCTCCTTGCAGTCCAAGGGACTCTCAAGAGTCTTCTCCAACACCACAGCTCAAAAGCATCAATTCTTCGGTGCTCAGCTTTCTTCACAGTCCGACTCTCACATCCATACGTGACCACTGGAAAAACCATAGCCTTGACTAGATGGACCTTAGTCGGCAAAGAAATGTCTCTGCTTTTCAATATGCTATCTAGGTTGGTCATAACTTTCCTCCTAAGGAGTAAGCGTCTTTTAATTTCATGGCTGCAGTCACCATCTGGAATGATTTTGGAGCCAAAAAAAATAAAGTCTGACACTGTTTCCACTCTTTCTCCATCTATTTCCATGAAGTGATGGGACCAGATGCCATGATCTTCGTTTTCTGAATGTTGAGCTTTAAGCCAACTTTTTCACTCTCGTCTTTCACTTTCATCAAGCGGCTTTTTAATTCCTCTTCACTTTCTGCCATAAGGGTGCTGTCATCTGCATATCTGAGGTGATTGATATTTCTCCCAGCAATCCTGATTCCAGCTTGTGCTTCTTCCAGCCCAGTGTTTCTCATGATGTACACTGCATATAAGTTAAATAAGCAGGGTGACAATAAAAAGCCTTGACGTACTTCTTTTCCTATTTGGAACCACTCTGTTGTTCCATGTCCAGTTCTAACTATTGCTTCCTGACCTGCATACAGATTTCTCAAGAGGCAGGTCAAATGGTCTGGTATTCCCATCTCTTTCAGAATTTTCCAGAGTTTATTGTGATCCACACAGTCAAAGGCTTTGGCATAGTCAATAAAGCAGAAATAGATGTTTTTCTGGAACTCTCTTGCTTTTATGATGATCCAACAGATGTTGGCAATTTGATTTCTGGTTCCTCTGTCTTTTCTAAAACCAGCTTGAACATCTGAAAGTTCCCGGTTCACGTATTGCTGAAGCCTGGCTTGGAGAATTTTGAGCATTACTTTACTAGCATGTGAGATGAGTGCAGTTGTGTGGTAGTTTGAACATTCTTTGGCATTGCCTTTCTTTGGGATTGGAATGAATAATGACCGTTTCCAGTCCTGTGGCCACTGCTGAGTGTTCCAAATTTGCTGGCATATGGAGTGCAGCACTTTCACAGCATTGTCTTTCAGGATTTGGAAATTCCATCACCTACACTAGCTTTGTTCATAGTGATGCTTTCTAAGGCCCACTTGACTTCACATTCCAGGATGTCTGGCTCTAGGTGAGTGATCACACCATCGTGATTATCTTGGTCGTGAAGATCTTTTTTGTACAGTTCTGTGTATTCTTGCCACCTCTTCTTAATATCTTCCACTTCTGTTAGGTCCATACTATTTCTGTCCTTTATTGAGCCCATCTTTGCATGAAATGGTGATATAAATGCATAAACTACATGATAAATTAATAAACATTAGTTTTCTTTTGATAGGAATATTGACTATTCCAATGATGTCAATATTCCCTAAATTAGTCTAAAACTCCAATCTAATCCCAAAGTCCCAAATGGATATTTTTGTACCTTGGATAATATACATTCTAAAGTTTATCCAAACAAAGAAGCCTTAGAGCGGATGCAGAGGGCAGGAAGAGGCTGGGAAAAAAAGAAAATCTTAAAAATGGAGAGTAATGAGAAAATATTTTTTACCCTACCAGTTAATAAAATATAATATGAACCTAGTATGGTATTAGTGTAAGAATTTTCTGTCGAAATAATGAAACAGAATTAAAAACCAAAGAAAATAACAGAGGAAAAAGACAGACACAGACCAAGTTGAACATGATGATGAAACTAATAAATACATTAGAAAAGATAATTCCACTAGTGAATTTTAAACAACTGTTTAGCCATTACACTGGATTCTTAAATTTTTTCTAACACCAACATAAATTCCATATAAATCAGTATGTAAATGTTAAAAGAAAACCAAACATACAATAAGGAAACATGCATGCATGATTTCATCATTTAAATGGAAATGATTTTAAGTAGCATGCAATAAAATTGATAAATTTTACACATGAAGATTTTCACAGTTAACAAATGTATTAATAGAAAACATCATATATGGTTGAAAGAAAGTTATAAATGGGAAAAACAAAGTATACCATACATAAGAATTGAATGATTAATTTCTTTCACACAAAAATAGCTCTTGATAATAAATAAATGGAGTTTCTGCTTCTGGCCCTAATGGAAATAGGAAGACTGAATTCCTCATAATTTAAACAGCAAAAGAAATCTAAACAGAATAACTAAAATGATGATTTGTAGATGTTGAAAAATTGCATAGGCAGTGTTGCTGAAGAAAAGAGAAACAAATGATGTGAGGACCGCAAGTATCCCAGAATCCTGCCAAGAGTGTTTATAGGATGCAGAACAAAGAGGGAGGTGAAACACAGACCAGGGCTTCACTAAGCTGAGAAGACAGAGTTCAAAGTTCAGGCAGGCCAGGTGGCTAGAATTGCAGATCAAAAATACTGGAGAGTAAAGAGCTTCAGAGATAGCTCCAAATATCTGCATGTCTTTGAACACTGACCTGGGCATGAAAGTCAGGGAATTACCACGTGTGGGGAAAAACCACCACAGAGAAACAGACAAAACTATCTTCAGTGCTCACAGGAGGTTGGGAAGAGTTCCAGTTCCCATAGCTTCTGTGGTAAGGTCCCTAATAAGCTTGACAGAAATAGAGGAAAACAAAATAAATAGAGGAAAGTAATATAATGGGAAAGACTAGAGATCTCTTCAAGGAAATCAGAGATACCAAAGGAACATTTCATGTAAAGATGGACACAATAAAGGATAGAAATGATATGGACCAAATAGAAGCAGAAGATATTAAGAAGAGGTGGCAAGAATACACAGAAGAATTGTACAAAAAAGGTCTTAATGACCCAGATATCCATAATGGTGTGGTCACTCACCTAGAGCCAGATATCCTGGAGTATGAAGTCAAGTGGGTCTTAGGAAGCATTACTACCAACAAAGCTAGTGGAGGTGATAGAATTCCAGTTGAGCTATTTCAAATCCTAAAAGATGATGCTGTGAAAGTGCTGCACTCAATATGCCAGCATATTTGGAAAACTCAGCAGTGGTCACAAGACTGGAAAAGGTCAGTTTTCATTCCAATCCCCCAAAAAGGCAATGCAAAAGAATGTTCAAAATACCACACAGTTGCACTCATTTTACATGCTAGCAAGGTAATGCTCAAAATCTTTCAAGCTAGGCTTCAACAATACATGAACCGAGAATTTCTAGATGTACAAGCTGGATTTAGAAAAGGCAGAAGAACTAGAGATCAAAGATAATTAAAAACAACAACAACAACAAAAATAACAACAACAAAACATCTACTTCTGCTAAATCATTTCACTGTGTGAAACACAACAAATGGAAAAGTTTTTCAAGATGTGGGATTACCAGACCATCTTACCTGTCTCCTGAGAGACTTGTATATATGTCAAGAAGCTACAGTTAGAACCAAACATGGAACAATGGACTGGTCATGACTGTATATTATCACCCTGCTTATTTAACCTATATTAGAGTACATCATGTGAAACGCTGGATGAAGGTCAAGCTGGAATCAAGATTGCTGGGAGAAATATCAATAACCCCAGATATGCAGATGACACCACCCTAATGGCAGAAAGTGAACAGGAACTAAAGAGCCTCTTGATGACGGTGAAAGAGGAGTGTGAAAAAGCTGGCTTCAAACTCAACATTCAGAATCTAAGATCATGGCATTTGTCCCATCACTTCATGGTAAATAAATGGGGAAACAGTGACAAATTTTATTTTCTTGGGCTCCAAAATCACTGTGGATGATGACTGCAGTCATAAAATTAAAAGATGCTTGCTCTTTGCAAGAAAAACTATGACAAACCTAGATAGTGTATTAAAAAGCAGAGACATCACTTTGCTGACAAATGTCCATCTAGTCAAAGCTATGGTCTTTGTAGTCACCTAGGGAGCAAAAACAAGACTGGAAGCTGACTGTGGCTCAGAACATGAGCTCCTTATTGCCAAATTCAGACTTAAATTGAAGAAAGTAGGGAAAACCACTAGATCATTCAGGTATGACCTAAATCAAATCCCTTATGATTAAACAGTGGAAGTGAGAAATAGATTTAAGGGACTAGATCTGATAGACAGAGTGCCTGATGAACTATGGAATGAGGTTCATGACATTGTACAGAAGACACAGAGCAAGACCATCACCATGGAAAAGAAATGCAAAAAAGCAAAATGGCTGTCTGGGGAAGCCTTACAAATAGCTATGAAAATAAGAGAAGCAAAAAGCAGAGGAGAAAAGGAAATATAAGCATCTGAATGCAGAGTTCCAAAGAATAGCAAGAAGAGATAGGGAAGCCTTCTTCAGTGATCAATGCAAAGAAATAGAGGAAAACAACAGAATGGGAAAGACTAGAGATATTTTCAAGAAAATTAGAGACACCAAGGGAACATTTCATGCAAAGATGGGCTCAATAAAGGACAGAAATGGTATGGATCTAACAGAAGCAGAACATATTAAGAAGAGGTGGCAAGAATACACAGAAGAACTATACAAAAAAGATCTTCACGACCAAGATAATCACGATGGTATGATCACTCACCTAGAGCCAGACATCCTGGAATGTGAAGTCAAGTGGGCCTTAGAAAGCATCACTAAAAACAAAGCTAGTGGAGGTGATGGAATTCCAGTTGAGTTGTTTCAAATCCTGAAAGATGATGCTGTGCAAGTGCTGCACTCAATATGCCAGCAAATTTGGAAAACTCAGTGGCCACAGGACTGGAAACGGTCATTATTCATTCCAATTCCAAAGAAAGGCAATGCCAAAGAATGCTCAAACTACTGCACAATGGCACTCATCTCACATGCTAGTAAAGTAATGCTCAAAATTCTCCAAGCCAGGCTTCAGCAATATGTGAACTGTGAACTTCCAGATGTTGAAGCTGGTTTTAGAAAAGACAGAGGAACCAGAGATTAAATTGCCAACATCCTCTGGATCATGGAAAAATCAAGAGAGTTCCAGAAAAACATCTATTTCTGCTTTATTGACTATGCCAAAGCCTTTGACTGTGTGGATCACAATAAACTGTGGAAACTTTCTTCAAGAGATGGGAATACCAGACCACCTGACCTGCCTCTTAAGAAACCTGTATGCAGGTCAGGAGGCAACAGTTAGAACTGGACATGGAAAAACAGAATGGTTCCAAATAGGAAAAGGAGTACGTCAAGGCTGTATATTGTCACCCTGCTTATTTAACTTCTATGCAGAGTACATCATGAAAAACGCTGGACTAGAAGAAGCACAAGCTGGAATCAAGATTGCCAGGAGAATTATCAATCACCTCAGATATGCAGATGATAGCACCCTTATGGCAGAAAGTGAAGAGCGGCTAAAAAGCCTCTTGAGGAAAATGAAAGACGAGAGTGAAAAAGTTGGCTTAAAGCTCAACATTCAGAAAAGGAAGATCATGGCACCTGGCCCCATCACTTCATGGGAAATAGATGGGGAAAGAGTGGAAACAGTGTCAGACTTTATTTTGTGCAGCTCCAAGATCACTGCAGATGGTGACTGCAGACATGAAATTAAAGGACTCTTACTCCTTGGAAGGAAAGTTATGACCAACCTAAACAGCATATTGAAAAGCAGAGACATTTCTTTGCCAACAAAGGTCCGTCTAGTGAAGGCTATGGTTTTTCCTGTGGTCATATATGGATGTGAGAGTTGGACTGTGAAGAAAGCTGAACACCGAAGAGTTGATGCTTTTGAACTGTGGTGTTGGAGAAGACTCTTGAGAGTCCCTTGGACTGCAAGGAGATCCAACCAGTCCATTTTGAAGGAGATCAGCCCTGGGATTTCTTTGGAAGGAATGATGCTAAAGCTGAAGCTCCAGTGCTTTGGCCACCTCATGTGAAGTGTTGACTCATTGGAAAAGACTCTGATGCTGGGAGGGATTGGGGGCAGGACGAAAAGGGGATGACAGAAGATGAGATGGCTGCATGGCATCACTGACTTGATGGACGTGGGTTTGGGTGAACTCCGGAAGTTGATAATGGACAGGGAAGCCTGGCGTGCTGCAATTCATGGAGTCACAAAGAGTCGGACACGACTGAGCAACTGAACTGAACTGAACTGAAGGATGTGAGAGTTGGACCATAAAGGAGGTTGAGTGCAAAGGAATTGATGCTTTCAAGCTGTGGTACTGGAGAAGACTCTTAAGAATCCCTTGGACAGCAAGGAGATCAAATCAGTCAATCCTAAAGGAAATCAACTCTTAATAGCCATTGGAAGGACTGTTGCTGAAGCTGAAGCTCCAATACTTCAGCTACCTAGTGCAAAGAGCCTACACTTTGGAAAAGACCCTGATGCTGGAAAAGCTTGAAGGCATGAGAAGAAGGGGAAAACTTTTGGAGATGCAGAAATACAATATCTGAAATGAAAAAATCTACTAGATAAAATAGGGCCTTTTAGACAAAAAGAGTAGTGAACTTGAAGACACAGGAATTAAAATTATCCAAAATGAGACATAAAGATGAAATTAAAAGACCAGAAAGAGATGAGAGCTGTGGGACAAGAACAGGCAACAAAGCCTGTGAGTGCACAATTGTACCAGAAAGAGGAGAGAGTGAATATTTAATGAAATTAAGACCAATTATTTTTCCAAATTTGAGTAAAACTATAAATCCAGAGTTTCAAGTTGATCTAAAGCACTCAAACAGAGGAAACAAGAAGAAAGTTACATCAGGGCACATCTTAATAAAATTGGTGAAAACTGGTGGAAAAGGGAAAACATTACAAGTAGCCAGAGAAAAAGGACATGTTATGTACAGAGAAGAAAATAATCACAGATTAAAAAATTTAAATGTGTCATAAAAAAAAATGTAAGCCACAGAGTGGCAGGATTTACATCCAGTTCTGATCAGAAACCTCAGGCCCTTACTCAGTGTACTATTTATTAGTTATACAGTGCTGATACCTCACTGGCCATTTTATAGCTTCCTAAACGTGGACTTTTGTCACTGCTAATGTTAAACAGATTATATGATATACAGAGATCAGCTGCTATGTTTCTATGAATGTATCCTTTTATTTTAGGAAACACCTGCTCTCTGAACAATTTAATTTTTTCCACAAAATGGTACTTGTTACTGATTCATGTAGCACATTCATTCATTTTAATTGTTGTTGCTGTGGTTATCTGCTTCCTTAAAGATGTTTCAACTCGGTTTGGAACAGGGTAGAATTCTTAGTAAATTGTTAAGTAGCTGAAAAGTCTTTCTTTTTTAATAATTGAAAACAAAACAGAATGCTTCTTAGCCCAGTATCATTCAATTAACTCAAGTGAGATAGATTTGGGAACCACTCCCACTGTTTCTTTAGCACCCAGCTTTATGCTGTAAGAAAGTAAATGATTAAGTTTGCTTTTATGTTCTCTCTTATATACAAGAAGAAAAATACTCTAAGAAGCATTTTGGTTCCTAAAGTTTTTGGCACCAGGAACCAGTTTCATGGAAGACGTTTTTTCCATGACCCTGGAGGGGATGTTTTCAAAATGATTCAAGCACATTTCATTTATTGTGCACTTAATTTTTTTAATTTATTTTTTTATTGAAGGATCACTGTTTTACAGAATTTTGTTCTTTTCTGTCAAACCTCTACATGAATCAGCCATGCTGCTGCTGCTGCTAACTTGCTTCAGTTGTGTCCGACTCTGTGCGACACCACAGACAGCAGCCTGCCAGGCACCGCCATCCCTGGGATTCTCCAGGCAAGAACACTGGAGTGGGTTGCCATATAGGTATAGATATATTCCCTCCCTCTTAAACCTCCCTCCCCTTCCTACCCCTCTAGGTTGATACAGAGCCCCTGTTTGAGTTTCCTGAGCCACACAGCAAATTCCCGTTTGCTATCTATTTCACCTATGGTAATGTAAGTTTCCATGTTACTCTTTTCATATATCTAACCCTCTCTTCCCCTCTCCCCATGTGCATAAGTCAATTCTCTGTCTATTTTTCCATTGTTGCCCTATAAATGAATTCTTCAATAACATTTTTCTAGCTTCCATATACATGCATTAGAATATGATATTTAATGTCCCCTTTCTGATTCACTCCACTCGGCATAATAGATTCTAGGTTCATCCATCTCATCAGAACTGACTCAAATGCATTCCTTTTTAGGGTTCAGTAATATTTCATTGTGTATATGTACCACTGCTTCTTTATCCATCCATCTGTCAATGAACATCTAGATTGCTTCCATCTTCTAGCTGTTGTAAATAGTGCTGCAGTGAACAATGGGATACATGTGTCTTTTTCAGTTTTGATTTCCTCAGGGTGTATTTCTAGGAGTGGGATAGCTGGGTCATATGGTGGTTTTATTCCTAATTTTTAAAGGACTCTCCATATCGTCTTCCATAGTGGGTTTATCAATTTACATTCCCTCCAACAGTGCAAGAACGTTCCCTTTTCTCCACACCCTCTCCAGCACTTATTGTTTGTAGACTTTTTGATGATGGCTATTCTGACCGATGTGAGGTTATATCTCATTGTGGTTTTGATTTGCATTTCTCTAATAATGAGCAGTGTTGAGCATCTTTTAAGTGTTCATTAGCCATCTGTATGTCTTCTTTGGAGAAATGTCTGATTAGGTCTTTTTCCCACTTTTTGACTGGGTTGTTTGTTTTACTGGTGTTGAGTTGTATGAGCTGTTATATATTTTGGAAATTAATCCTTTGTCAGTTACTTCATCTGCTATTATTTTCTCCCCTTCTGGGGGTTTTCTTTTCACCTTCGTTATAGTTTCCTTTGCTGTGGAAAAGCTTTTAATTTTAATCAGGTCCCACTTGTTTACTTTTCCATCAATCTAGGTGATGGGTCAGAGGGGATCTTGCTTTGATTTATGACATTGAGTATTCTGCCTATGTTTTCCTCTAAGAGTTTTATAGTTTTGGGGCTTGCATTTAGGTCTCTAATCCATTTTGAGTTTATTTTTGTGTTTAGTGTTAGGAAGTGCTGTGATTTCATTCTTTTACATGTAGCTGTCCAGTTTTCCCAGCACCATTTATTGAAGAGGCTGTCTTTGGCCTATTGTATATTCTTGCCTCCTTTATCAAAAATAAGTTACCCATAGGTGCATGGGTTTATTTCTGGGCTTTCTATCTTGTTCCATTGGTCTATATTTGTGTTTTTGTGCCAGTGCCATACTGTCTTGATGACTGTAGCTTTGTAGTATCATCTGAAGTCAGGAAGGTTGATTCCTCCAGCTCCATTCTTCTTTCTCAAGACTGCTTTGGCTATTCAGGGTCTTTTGTGTTTTCATATGAATTGTGAAATTTTTTGTTCTAGGTTTTGAGTTGTGTTTTCATTGTCATATATTTCAAGAAATTTTTTGATTTACCTTTTGATTTCTTCAGTAACCTGTTTGTTATTTAAAAACCTGTTGTTTAATCTCCATGTGTTTCTTACAGTTTGTTTTCTTTTAATTGATATCTAGTCTCACAACATTGTGGTTGGGGAAGATGGTTGGTATGATTTCAATTTTCTTAAAATTATTGAGGTTTGATTTGTGGCCCAAGATGTAGTCTATGCTGGAGAATATTCAAAGTGCACTTGAGAAGAAGGTATATTCTTCTGCATTTGGATGGAATGTCCTGAAGATATCAATGAGATCCATCTCATCTAATGTATCATTTAAGGATTGTGTTTCCTTATTAATTTTGTTTTAATGATCTGCCCATTGGTGTGAATGGGGTGTTAAAGTCTCCTACTATTATTGTGTTACTGTCAATTTCTCCTTTTATGTCTGTTAGTTTTTGTCTTATGTATTGAGGTGCTCCTTGGTTAGGTGCATATATTTACAATTATTATGTCTTCCTCTTGGATTGATCCCTTGATCATTATGTAGTGTCCTTCCTTATCTCTTGTAATCCTCTTGATTTTAAGGTGAATTTTGTCTGATATGAGCATTACTACTCCAGCTTTCTTTTCTTTCCCATTTGCATGGAATATATTTTTCCATCCTTTCACTTTCTGTCATATGTGTCTTGAGGTCTGAAGTGGATTTCTTGTAGACAACATATATATGGGTCTTGTTTTGTATCTATTCAGCCAGTCTGTGTCTTTGGTTGGAGCATTTAATCCATTTACATTTAAAGTAGTTATTGATATCTATGTTCCTCTTGCCATTTTCTTAATTGTTTGGGGTTGATTTTGTAGATCTTTTTTCTTCTCTTCTACTTCTTGACAATATATGTCCCTTTAACATTTGTGGTAAAGCTGGTTTGATGGTACTAAATTCTCTTACATTTTGCTTGTCTGAAAAGCTCTTTATTTCTCCATCAATTTTGATTGAGATTCTTGCCAGTGAGAGGGTAGCAACCTGGAAGGCTAGGGTTCTCCAAACAGAGGAAATAGGCTGTAAGTGTCAGACATTTTTTATCTCTCCCTTAAGCAGAAGGAAGAAACAAGCTACAAATGTCAGATTTTTTTTTCATCTCCATACAAAATTAAAAGGAAGTTTCTCTTAAAATTCTGTGTAGCCATCACAACACCTAGTTCCACCTGAACTTAACTTTTCCCAAACCTTGAGCTAACAAATGTGTTTTTCTTATGGAAATGTTTTTCTTAAGCTATGTTAATGAAACTGTATATTTGCTTTGGAATTTTCCTTTCTTCAAATGCCTCCACCTAAGACTGACTTTTTCTTTTCTCAAACTTTGGGCTGATAATAGCTCAACAAACCAGTATTCCTATCAATTATTAAGGCTGGCAGATGACACACCTCATGTCATCCCATCTCAAAAATGCATATTGTGGGAGAGGGGCCTGGTGAAACTCCCTCAGCCTTGAAGTGTCTTCTCTTATTTGATTAATAGCTCTCTAGCAGACATAAAACTTCTGGCTAAAGACTACCAGGGAACCACTTTTTTGCTCCCTTCCGATGTCTATGTCAGAAACTTGTCTATCTCTTTTATACTTTAATAAAATTTTATTACACAAAAGCTCTCAGCAATCAAATCTGATCATTGGTCCTGGATTGAATTCCTCTCCTCCAGAGGCCAAGAATCCTGGCATCTATCACAGCTTAGTAACAACCTTTCATGCAGTACAATAATCTTGGTTTTATATTTTTCCCTTTCAGTATTTTAAATATGTATACTGCCATTCCCTTCTGGCCTGCAGAGTTTCTGCTGAAAGATCAGCTGTTAAGCCTATGGGGTTTCCCTTGTATGTTACTTGTTGCTTCTCCCTTGCTGCTTTTAATGTTCTTTCTTTGTATTTAGTCTTTGTTAATTTCAATAGTATGTGGCTTGTTTCTCTCTGGGTTTATCCTGTATGAGACTCTTTGTGCTTCTTAGACTTGATTATCTATTTCTTTTTCCATGTTGGGAAAATTGTCAACTATAATCTCTCCAACAATTTATTCATACCCTTTCTTTTTCTCTTCTTCTTCTGGGACCCCTATTATTTGAATACTGGTGCATTTGATATTGTCCCAGAGGTCTCTGAGACTATCCTCAGATCTTTTCATTCTTTTTACTTTATTCTGCTCTTCAGAAGTTATTTCCACCATTTTATCTTCTAGCTCACTGATTCTTTCTTCTGCTTCAAATATTCTGCTCTTAATTCCTTCTAGAGTGTTTTTAATTTCAGTAATTGTGTTGTTTGTCTCTGCGTGTTTATTCTTTAATTCTTCTAGGTCTTTGTTAATTGATTCCTGCATTTTCTCCATTTTGTTTTCAAGATTTTTGACCATCTTTCCTATCATTATTCTGAATTCTTTTTCAGGTAGTTTGCCTATTTCCTCTTCATTTATTTGGATGTCTGTGTTTCTAGTTTATTCCTTCATTTGTGCAGTATTTCTCTGCATTTTCATTACTTGTTCTAACTTACTGTGTTTGAGGTCTCCTTTTCCAAGTCTTCCTTTCTTCCTTTTGGTTTCTGCCCTCCTAAGCTTGGCTCAGTGGCTTGTGTAAACTTGCATAGTGTGAGATTTGTGCTGAGATTTTGTTGGTTTGTTTGTTTGTTCTTCCTCTGATGGGCAAGGCTGAGTGAGGTGAAAATCCTGTTTGCTGATGTTTGGGTTTACATTTTTGTTTTGTTTGTTGTTTAGATGAGGCATTCTGCACAGGGTGCTACTAGTAGTTTGGTGATGTTCAGTCTTGTATTTAAGTGGTTTCTTTTGTGTGAGTTCTCACTATTTGATACCCCTAGGGTTAGTTCTCTGGTATTCTAGGGCCTTGGAGTCAGTGCTTCCACTCCAAAGGCTCAGGGCTTGATCTCTGGTCAGAAATGAAGTTTCCACAAGTGGTTTGTTATAGCATTAAGTGATATTAAAATAAATATCCAAAGACAAGAAACCAAAGATGAACCCCAGACAAATGGCAGTTAAAAAATCAGACAAATAATAATTAAAATAATAGAACATACATATATAGATACACCCATGAGTAAAGTCAAAATACTGCAACAAAAATAAAGTACAATAGAGTGACCTGGTGAACAAAGGAAATCAAAAATTATATTCACCAGTTAAGAATAAACTAACTAAAGCACAAACTGGTAAACAAAACTAAAGCAAGGTGCCAAGTGGGGAATAAAGCAATGAAAACAAAACTAACAAATATGTTGAAAGGAAAGGAAAGAAAAAGAAAGAAAGAATAGATATGCAAAGTTACATACAGGTAGATTAAGAAGATTTATATACATTAAAGATTAACTGCAAGGGGAAAAGAACACTAGGAAAGGAAAACAAAGGAATAAATGTAGAAAAAAAATGTAGCTTTAAAAAATTAAAAATCAAAATTATAAAAAAGAGTGGAAAAAAAGTAGAAGAAAAAAGAAAAAGTGCACAGAATTGCAAAAGCCCAACTTAGAGACAGAGGTTTATAAACAATAAAAAGTGTGACTAAATATACACATATATAGATAGACCTATAAGAAAAATCAAAACAGTCCAACAAAAATAAAGTACAATAAATTGACCCAGCAAACAAAAGAAACCAAACATTAGGTCTACCAGAACAAAACTAACTAAAGCACAAACTGAAAACAAAACTAAAGCAAGGTACCAAGTGGAGAATAAAGCAATGAAAACAAAACTAACAAGTATGTTGAGAGGAAAGGAGAGAAAGAAAAGAAAGAAAGAATAGATATGTAAAGTTAAATAGAGGTAGATAAAGAAGATTTATATACATTAAAGATTAACTGCAAGGGGAGAAGAACAGTAGGAAAAACACCCAAATAAATAAATGTAGAAAAAATAATGATACGTTTAAAAATTTCAAAATTAAAATTGAAATAGAGAAAAGAAGGAAAAAAAAAAAAAAAAAAGGAAAGGAAAGGAAAACTCCCCAGAACTATAATAGCTCAATGAAGAGGCAGAGGTTTATAATAATAAAAAATGTGACTGAGAAAAAGAAGAAAAAAATGCTCAAAAGCTTAATTAGATTTCATAGTGCCAATAAAATCGACAACTACAACAAAAAGGAAAAGAAAAAAGAAAAAAAATCCGAAAGAATCTACAGAACAAGTCAAAACATAAGAATAATAAATGTTTTACTTGAGTCACTGCTGTCAGAGTCCTTTACCTCGCTAGGAGTCACAGTCCACCTCAACTCCCCAGGATGCCCTCCAACACTGTGCTGATCTCTGGACCTGATGTGGAGGCAGCTCAGATTCTAATCTGGTCCTACACCTATGTGTTCCTGTCTCCAATGTTCCTGGCTATCAGAACTAGTGTGTTTTCTTTTGTGGGAGCTCTCAATGACCTTTTATATATTCCATAGACACAGAGCCTGCCTGGTTAAACATGTGGATTTAATCTGCAACTTGTACAACTGGTAGGAAGGTTTTTGGTCTTCTTTCTTAGCCACATTGCCCCTGGGTTTCAATTGTGGTTTTATTTCAACCTCTGCATGTTGGTCATCCACTGCGGTTTGCTCCTGAGGCTGCCCTGGAGGACCTGAGTTTGCCCTTGTGAGGGCCAGGTGTGGAGGCGGTGCAGCTGCTTGGGTTGCAGGGGTTCTGGCAGCACCAGGAAATTTGGCGGCTAGGGCGGCAGGAAATATAGTGCTCTAGAAGGGTATGGCAACCAGTATTGGCCAATAAACTCCAATATTCTTGCCTGGAGAGCCCCTCTCCCTGACAGAGAAGCCTGGCAGGCCACTGTCTACAATGTTGCAGAGTCAGACACGACCAAAGTGACCCTGTGCACATAGATGCAAGAAATTTTTTTTTTTTTGCCTGTGGCAGCTCTGCCCCAGCAAGAGTTGAGCATGAAGGTGGCACAGTTGTTTGGCTTGCAAGGATCCTGGCAGCACCAAGTGTGCAGGGACACGGACTGCCTCTGCTGCAGAAGTTATGGTCCTATCAGAGTATTTTTTTTTTTTTTTTTTTTTGAGCCTCTTGTAGCTGGCAATTAGAAGGCCTCTTTGGCCAGTCTTTCTCTGTAGCTCTGAACGTTCAGGCACTTAGAGGGCTTCCTGGCCTGGGGTCCTCCTCTGTTGTTCCATGCTTCATGCACATAGAGGGGACCCCCTGATTGGGGTCCTACTCTGTAGATCACACTTCAGGCATTTAAAAGGGCACCCAGGGTGGGTTCCTACTCTGTAGTTCAGTTTGTCTGGTGTTTGATTGGACAACCTCTCTGTTGTTCAGCTGCCAATACTGGCGTGGGGTGGGAGGTAGATAGGCTATGGTGATGGCTCCACCCCCTACACGTGACTCAGCAATGTCACACTTCTTCCATGGCTTCCCAGCTTTCCTCCACAGGCATTTCCCACCACAGTCTCCTCCGCCACATCCCCTCAATTCCTCTCTCCACAGTCAACAGCAGCCCTTGCCCTGGGATTGCTCCACAATCTCTAACTCCAGCTCCCAGCTGTTGTGCCTTCCAGGGGACCTGCATCCCTGTCCAGGGTATGTATGGCTGCGGCAAGAACTGTCTGATTCTCATTCCATTTAGGCTGCCACAGATCAGCTGTTTCACCCTCAGCCTTAAATGCTTCTCCTCTGACTCAGACAATTTCCCCAATGTGGTGATTGGACCCCTGCTTCAGTTCCCCCACCCGCCAAGGGCAGGTCCAGTCCTACTAACACACCTATTTTTCCCCTTAGTTCCTTCATCCTACTGAGTTTTGCATGGTTCTATATATTCTTTTCCTCTGGTCAGGTACTCTTGTCTGCTCTCAGCTGGTGTTCTGCATGCACTTCTGTGTCTGAAGGTGTATTCCTGATGTATCTGTGGAGAGAGATGTACTCCACGGCCACCTACTTCTGCACCACCTTGTTCTCCCTATTGTGCACTTTATTACCACTATCGTTATTTCAGCTCCACCTCAGATCATCCTGGAGGTTGAGTACCCTTGGCCTAACTGATATCTTTTTTTCTAATCATCCTTGACTCTTCTTCAAAATCAGATCAGATCATTCAAATTCTGTTTTTTAATGGAAATTCTATGCTGGGTTTTGTGAAGCAAAATCTTCAAATAGATTTCCCACTAGTACAAGTAAAATGTGTTAACTATGAGACTTATATCCAGTTAGTGTTTGGAGGAATGTGATGCAAGAAGAAAAATTATGTTTTTTTCTCAAAAATATTGCAGGATAATATGCAATAATTTTTAACTTGTATGAATGGAAAATCAGAGGAATGAGTCCTGACAAATAACCTATGTTTAAAGTAATCTATATTTAAAGATATTTCAAGGAACTGGAATTTACTTAAGGCTGTACGGACAGATGGTGTCATTAAAGTAAGTCTTTAGCATTTGTTTAAATATGGTTACTGAATGCGTCATTAAAAAAAAAAAGGTAGATAATTACTTACAGAAAGCATTTGCCAGTTTGTAAAGTGTATATGGTGTGTATGTGTGTGTGTGTGTAAAGTAATTATCTTGGCTATTTTTTTTTTACAAAAAATATTTAAGTTAATCATCATCTGAATGCCATATTGATCTTATCCCACTGAACATTTGAACAAGAACTCAAGAGACTTTGAAAAATGATTTTATTTAAGTGGTGTGATATCACCTAGTTATGCTAGGAATTTGAACAAAATAAGGCAAAGAGGGAAAATAATGTTTGAAATCATGATGCCTTACTTTCATATGTCTTATATAATCTCAAGTTATAAGAGGAAGTAAGGATAATGAAATAGTGTACCTTTACTTAGACAATTATCTATTTCATAAAACATTGATTTTCATCAAAATTTTGTTCTTTTAAAAGTTATATTTAATTTTAGTCATTTTGCAGAAGTCAAATAGGGCTATAATAGAGTTGTTTGCAGTAGAGCAACTCTCTCATTGAGAAAACTAGAGAATTTGCATGAAAATATACAAAACTTCTGTTGTGAGGCAGCCAGGACCTAAGGAGTCAGAGCCAGAGAGATGGGCATCTTGCCCAGGGTGAGCCAATTGCATGAAAATTGCTTTTCTCTTTCAAGCATTTTCCAAGTCTTCACATTAAGCCAGAGCCCAAAAAGCCTAACAGAGAGAGACTATCAGGAGTTAGAGCAGCTGGTAGAGATATGCAGTCAGATGAGGGCAAAGGGCCACAGTGCTTGAGAGTCAGTTAGCCAAAGCCACTTGGAAACAATAGCCACGGTCCCAAAGATAGTCAACACAGACATTTCCCCGAGGAAGGTGCTGGATGGGTTGCACAGACCAAGAGGACAAGAAGACAAGCAGAAAGAATCTAAAAATCCAGAATAGGGGAAGTAAATGTAGAGGAGATGAAGAAAATTAGATACAGATTCATGGGAAACACACTATGCTCTTGGTTTTTTTTTTTTTGAATCATAAATATTTTTTGTCATTTTATGTTTTTGGCTTTACATTTTACACATGAATTTTTCTAGAAGAAATTTTTGAGTACTACATAATCAAGTTTATTTTCTTTTAATTATAGTTTCTAGGTTTAATTTATACAGTGTGTCCAATCACAGATACAAAAAGTCTCCACAGTTCTTTATATTAGTTATAATGAATGAAATCAGTCTTTGTGCCTTTCTCCAAAGTAGTTAAGCAATTATGTCAGCACCGTTTGCCAAATAATTCATTATCCTACCCATCCTTGATTTGAAATAATACTTTTATTATATACTAAATTTCTGTATACATTTTTGTATTGAATTTTAATTAGATTAATCTTTCAGATAATTTAGATGTCTATACCATGTGTTTCTTTTAATATTTTTTAAAAATTTTACATTAAAATTTGCAAACATTTACAGAGATAATACAGCGTTCCCTCTACCATTCTCTAGACTTCTCCCAATGATATGTTTATAACCATAGCACATTGTTAAAATAAGTAAGTTGACATTGGTGGAATACTATTAACTTCACTGCAGAGATTATTCACATTTTGCCATTTGTTGGGAAGGAGAGTGTGTAGCTCTATGAAATTTTATATGATATGCATAGATCACCAAAATTGGGATACCATTCTGTTCTATCAACAGAAGAAAGTAATCTTTATGTTACAACTTAATAGTCACATCTACTCCCAGAACTAACACTGGGCAACCACTGATCTGTTCTTAATCACTGTAAGTGTGACCTCAAGAATATTATGTACATGAATCACACATTATGCAACATGTTCTTTTGTAATTAAGCTTTTAAGATAATTGTAGATTCACATGGGTTTGTGAGAGAGAAATAATACAGACTCGGGGCATTTTTTACCCAATTTCCCTCAATATTAGCATCTTACAAAATCAAAATACAATGTCTCCAGATAGGATATGGACAATGATTCAATACACTGATCTTATTCAGATTTCCTCAGTCTTGCCTGCACTTATCTGTATGTATATACTTGTGTGTTTGTTTCTATGCAATTTTGTAACATGCCAAGATTTGTGTATTCATAACCACAGTCAAGAGACAGTACAGTTTCACCAACACAAAGATTTCTTAGTTGCCCTTTCATAATAATACTTACCTTCCCTATACCTGTGCCACCTCCTTCTCTAAACCTTGGAAACCACTACTCTATTCTTTATTTATAAAATTTCAAAACTATTATATAAATTATGTAAATGGAATCATAAAGTATGTAACATCCTAGGATGGTTTTTTCACTCAATATAATTCTCTAAAAATTCATTCAAGTTGTTACACATATAATAGAGTATTCTTTATCATTTATGAGTAGAATTCCAAAGGCTGGATGTATTATAGTTTGAAGAACATCTGGATTGTTTCTAGTTTGAGACTAAAACGAATAAAGCTTGCACGAACATTTGTGTACAAGTTTTTCTGTGAACGTAAGTTTTCATTGCTCTGATATAAATGCCAACGAATATAATTCTTAGGCCATATGATAACTGAGTGTTCAATTTTATTAATATAAGAAATTACCAACATGTTTTCAGAGTAGTTATGCCATTTTACTTTCCCATCAACAATTTATTGATTTCTCTGCATTCTTACCAGCATTAGATGTTGTTACTTTTTATTCTCATGGGTATGCACTGATAACTTGATGCTGTTTTAATTTGCTTTTCCCTGACAGGTAATAATGTTGAACATATCTTCACATGCTTATTTACCATGTGTATATCATTTTGTTGTTAGACTATTTTCTAATAAGATTATTTTTAATGTTGAAATTTGAGAGGGCTATATGCATTCTTTCTATATGCTGGTCCTTTGTCATATTTGTGGATTTTGAATATTTTCTTCCCATTTTTAATTTTTCTTTGTATTAACATGAGCTATCTCAGAACAAATGTTTTTACGTTGAAAGTAATACATTTATCATTTTTCTTTTTGTTAGTCATGCATATGTGTTCACATTTTAAAATTCTTTGCCAGCCTTATATTCCAGAAAAAATACCCTTATGCCTTTTTTGTAAACTTCTATAGTTTGACATTTTACATTTGAGTTTGTGATCTATCTTGATTTGATATTTGTATAATATAAAAGGTTTAAGTCTAAGCTCTTTTTTTTTACCATGAATATTTAGTTTTGATTCCAATATCATTTGCTGAAAAGGTTACCCTTCTGTTGAATTGTTTTTGCACCTGTGTCAGTAATTAGTTGGGGACACTCACTTTCCATCTAGATAAGACTTTATAAACTCCTTTTTTTTCTCCTCTCCACTAATTACAACTATGAGCTCTGGAAATAATACAAGAGGTAACTGCATGTGAACTCTGAGTGATGGAAAAAGAAAGAGAACTGTTTTGGGGTACCAAGAAAAGGCACAACATAGCAGTAGCATTCTTGCATCTTTCCACCCAATAGAAGAAGTTTGTTTTTTCTTAGTGGTTTTTTTTTAACCAGAAGAAGGCAGCTTCTACAGGCTATTCCTCCCCAAGATGAAATGGGAGTCCTGAATACAACAGGAGGTGCACCCAACATCTCTAGCAAGGTGAATGACAGTGACCCCTGCTAGGGTAAAACAGCCAGGGGTAGTGTTCTTCTTTACTGCCAGTTCCAAGACTCCCTCCTCCTCTGAGAGGTACAAGGGTGTCCAGAGGCAAAACTGCAAGTGCTCAGTCCATGAAGCTACTTTGTCGACATAAACCGAATACTTTACCCTGACATCCAGGGACAGAGTCGTCACGGGACACTGCCAGGAGTTATCCTACCAGAATGAGCAGCCCAAGACTTAACATGCATTCTTTATGCATCTTGAGTAGAGAGGATTCAATCACAACAAGTTCCTTGTTAGGGGATCTTCATCTTTGTAGACTTGAAGATCTCCTTTCACACTAAAAGACACCAGGTAGTCTGGCTGGGGGAGATCCCATCTGATCCCTCATGCTTGATCAGCAGAGCTAAGAGGATGCCCCTGTAGCACCAAGCAAACCAAGAAGACTTAACTAGGACCACAGAGGTTCTGAAAACTAAATCGACTTTAGAATCATAACCCACAAAGTAGGCAAGGAATTGCATGCTTAACTTTAAAAAGGTTAATGATCTGTTAAAGTAAAATCTCATTAGAGTTTTACTTAAAGAATACTCAAAATCTTCCAGCATCACAGATAAAATTTCCAGGATATAATACCAAAAAAAAAAAATCACCCATCATATCAAGAACCAGAAAAAAATCTCAATTTGAATGTGAAAAGACAGTCAACTGATGTTAACTCTGAGATCAATCAGATATTGGAATTATCTGACAAAGATTTTTTAAGTAGTTATCATAAAAGTGCTAAAATTATCAATTATAAATATTCTATAATAAATAGAAAAACTCAGCAATGAAATAGAAGTGATAAGACAAATAATCACTTCTTGAATTACTCATCAGTGGAGTAAAAAACTTCAAAACCCTGCTACTCCATAAATATGAGAATATTGGCAAAAAATAGTTAAAGTCAGTTTGTTCAATCTGTAGAATATAACAACATGCTTGCAACAATCTGAGATGTGTTTATTCAAGAAATGGTGGAATTGCTGTAAGAACAGTGAGCTTTATTGTTCTTTGTTTGATTCTAATTTCATTCTCCCTAACTTGGTAGCCTTGAATGCCAACAGTTTTATAATAATGAAAATAGGAAGCCCAGTAGCCAGTAGAAGGAGTAAATTTGGTTTGGTTTTTCCCAAAAGCCTATCCTCAGAAACTTTTTACCACTTGACCCATTAGGCATATACCTATAAATTCCTACTCACAGGGCTTACCTTCATTTGGCCTACTCAAAGTCTACTCTAGTAGAATTGCCTTTTGCTCCAGTACAGTTTGTCAAAACAGTCAGTGACAACTGCTTGATATCACAACTGCTAATGGCATTGTTAGTCATAGGTAAAACAAGCAGCTGAATAAAAAAACCTATAAGAAAAACCTGGGAATGGATGTTTTGAAAAGTTCAGACATACATCTGGGAATCTAGAAGGCCATATGCACTTATAGTACTGTGTGCATGCCCAAGAAAGATATGAGATGATCCGGAGATTTCACCTGGAATGACCTTGTTTCTCTATGCAAGTGGAAAATAAAGACTAAGGTAAAGTTGTAACTGAAGGTATATTGGAGGCAGACATACCCCAATACACACACACACACACACAGCAGCTCTCAGTAAAGTCCAAGAAACTTATTGTTGCAAGGTATTTAAGAAAATCAGTCCAATTATCAGCTCATCACTAAACTAACTGAATAAAACTTCAGCTGCCACACAAAACAAATGCAAGTTTTACAGTGTTTGTTCAGAAAAGTCACTAAACAAACAGCAGTGACAAGGAACCCTGGGTAGGCAAGAGATCTTATTTTCAGAGTTGTCATGTTATATAATTTAATATGTCCAATTTCTAACACAACATTTTGAGCCATGCAAAGTATGACATATTCAGAAGCAAATTTCAGTAAGAAAAATTGTCCTTCAAGAAGCCCAGATGTTGAACATACCAAAAACTTTGTCAGCTATTTTATTTTCTAAGAATGGTGATGTCTAAAGAACTAAAGAAAAGTATGATAACAATCTCACATAGAGAATATCAACAAAGGGAAATTAAACAAAAACCAGATATTCTATTGAGGCTCAATAGTAGATATCAGCTGATAGAAAAAAGAATAACCAAACTTAAAGGCAAAGGAAGTATGATTATACAGCCTAGAAACAAAAAGAATAAAGAAAAATGAAGGAAATCTAAGGGAGAAGGCAATGGCACCCCACTCCAGTACTCTTGCCTGGAAAATCCTATGGACGGAGGAGCCTGGTGGGCTGCAGTCCATGGGGTCACTGAGGGTCGGACACAGCTGATCAACTTCACTTTCACTTTTCACTTTCATGCATTGGAGAAGGAAATGGCAACCCACTCCAGTGTTCTTGCCTGGAGAATCCCAGGGACGGAGGAGCCAGGTGGGCTGCTGTCTATGGGGTCGCATAGATTTGGACACAACTGAAGCGACTTAGCAGCAGCAGCAGCAAGGGACTGGTGGGAAACTTGCAAGTAGGCAAACATATATATAATAGGGATCTCACAATGAGAGGAGAGGGAAAAAAGGGGGCAGAAGGAATATCTGAAGAAATAATGACTGCAAACTGCAAATTAGATGAGAAATGTCAATCAACACATCCAAGAAAGTCAATGAACTCTAAGTATGAGAAACTCGAAGAGACTCATACCAAAACACATCACATTCAAACATTGAAACATTCAAACATTCAAAAGAATCTTGAAGGTAGCAAGAGAGAAGTGGCTTATTACACAGAAGGAGCCTCAATAAAGTTAAAAACTAATTATACGTTAGAAACTAAGGAAGCCAGGAAGCAATGGATGCATATGCAAAGCACTTAAAGAAAAAAGTCAACCATCAAAATTATCTTTCAAAAGCAAGTAAGGGGGCTTCCCCTGGTGGCTCAGTGGTAAAGAAACTGCCTGCCAATGCAGGATATGGTTCAGTCCCTTCCAGGAAGATCCCACATGCTGCCAAACAACTAAGCCTTTGTGTCAAAACTACTGAGTTAGTGTTCTAGAGTCTGGGAGGTGCAACTACTGAGCCCATGTGCCCCAGCCACTGGAGCCCAGCACCTAGAGCCCATGCTCTGCAACAAGAGAAGCCACTGCAGTGAGAAGCCTGTGCACCACAGCTAAAGAGTAATCCCAGCTCACCTCAATTAGAGAAAAACCCATGCAGTCCAAAGAGCTAGCACAGTCAAAAATGAATAAATTTTAAAAATTAAAGAGTAAATGAAAAATTAAGACATTCTCAGATACACAAGTACTAAGGGAGTTACTCCCTAAATAAACTGTTCTACAAGAAATATCAATGGGAAATAGATGGAGAAACAGTGGAAACAGTGTCAGACTTTATTTTTGGGGGCTCCAAAATCACTGCAGATGCTGACTGCAGCCATGAAATTAAAAGACACTTACTCCTTGGAAGAAAAGTTATGACCAACCTAGATAGTATATTCAAAAGCAGAGACATTACTTTGCTAACTAAGGTCCATCTAGTCAAGGATATGGTTTTTCCTGTGGTCATGTATGGATGTGAGAGTTGGACTGTGAAGAAGGCTGAGTGCCGAAGAATTGATGCTTTTGAACTGTGGTGTTGGAGAAGACTCTTGAGAGTCCCTTGGACTGCAAGGAGATCCAACCAGTCCATTCTGAAGGAGATCAGCCCTGGGATTTCTTTGGAAGGAATGATGCTAAAGCTGAAGCTCCAGGACTTTGGCCACCTCATGCGAAGAGTTGACTCATTGGAAAAGACTCTGATGCTGGGAGGGATTGGGGGCAGGAGAAGAAGGGGACGACAGAGGATGAGATGGCTGGATGGCATCACGGACTCAATGGACGTGAGTCTGAGTGAACTCCAGGAGATGGTGATGAACAGGGAGGCCTGGCGTGCTGCAGTTCATGGGGTTGCAAAGAGTCGGACATGACTGAGCAACTGAACTGAACTGAACAAGAAATATCAAAGGAAGTCCTTCAAGCTCAAAAGAAAGGACACTACCCAGTAATTAAAATCCACATGAAAAAAAAATAAAGAACTCTGTAATAGATAGGCAAATACAAAAGAGAAAATAGAACTATTTTGTTTGTAACTTTTTTCTCTCCTACATGGTTTAAAAAACAATTGAATAAAGCAATACAATAAAATTGTGCTGGTAAACTTGTGATGCATAAAGAACTAATCTGTATGATGATAATAATAAAAAAAACACAAAAGAATGAAGTGATTTGCTAAAAAGTACCTATTTAATACAAAAGAAGACAATAGAAGAGTAATAAAAGAACAAAAACAGTCATAAAACATGAAGAAAACAACTAACAAAATGGCAAATGTGAAACATAACTTAAAGTTAATTACAGTAATTTTAAAACATATTGGATTGTTTAAAAGTATGCTTAAGCTATATTTTTCCTACAAAGAAATATGGATTTGTTTCAAAGTGTCATATAAGCTCAAAATAAAATAAGGTAGGAGATATAAATTTAACCATAAAAACATTAGAGTGTCTATGCATATCAGAAAAACTAGATTTTAAAACAACAAAAAAATGCTTTTGAGATAAGTAAAACATAATGGTAAGGTTTTTATAATGATAAAAGGATAAATTTATTGGAAAGATGTATCAATTATAAACACATACGAATCTAAAAATAGAGCCTTAAACTATATGAAGCAAAAATTAACAAAATCAAAGAGAGAGATATTTGAGTAATAATAATTGGAAAATTCAGTACTACATTTTTAAATAAGTAGAATAATTAAACAGAAGGACTACAAAGAAATAAAAGATTTGATCAATACTACACACCAATTAGGTCTAACAAACATTTTTAGAATTCTCCTCCTAACAACAGAAGAATAGACATTCTCCCCAAGTGCACAGGGAATATTCTCCAGGATAGGCCATATTTTAGATCATGATATAAGTATTAATACATTTCAAAGGCTGAGATCATACAAAGTATTTTCTCAGATCATAATGAAATGAAGCAGGAAATCAAAATGGAAAAGTAAAAATTTCAAAAATATGTGAAAATTAACAACCTGTTCCTAAATAGCCAATAAACCAAGAGGAAATAAAAATGAAAATTAAAAATTATTTGATATAAATGAAAAAGAATATACAGCATGCTATAATTTGAAATGCAGCTAAAACAGTACATCAAAGAAAATTTACAGATGTAAACAGCTCTATTTTAAAAAGAAGGAATCTCTCAAGCCAATAACTTGGACTTTCACCCCAAGATAAGTAAAAAGTTGATAACTAAACTCTACCAAACAAAAGGAAGAAATACTAAAAATTAGAGCAGAAATAAATAACAAGAGAGACTAGAAACCAATACAGAAACTCCACAAAACTAAAACTTGTTTAATATCAACAAAATTGACAATATCTTAAATATGTTGACCTTGGAAAAAGAGTTTAATTGATTTGCAAGACAATTCAATAGAGAAAGAAAAATTTCTTCCAGAAATAATGCTGAGAAAACTGGGTATCTTCATGCAAAAGAGTGAAGTTAAAGCCTTACCTTACAGCATGTTCATAAATTAACTCATAGGAGAAAAAAGACCTAAATAGCTGAAATGATAAAAATCTTGGAAGAGAACATACAGACAAATCTTCATGACTTTGGGTTTAGCAATAGTTTTTTTAATATGACATTAAAATTACAAGTGACAAAATAAGAATTAGATAATTTTTGCTTCATTAAAATCAAAATTTTTTGCATATCAAACATTACTATCAAAAGAGTGGAAAGACAAATCACAAGAGTGGGGGAAGATATGTGCAAATCACTTATCAGAGTATGCAAAATCTCTTATAATTCAATATAGAAAGTTCAGCTAAAAGTCACACAAAGATCTTGAATAGAAATTTCCTCAAAGAAGACAGACAAATAATCAAAAAGCACACACAAATTTTCAATGTAGTTAGTCATTAAGGAAATAAAAATTAAAACCACAATGCCTCCCACTTCACAACTTCAGAGATAACTATAAATAAAATAAAATTACAAGCATTGTAAGGATTTAAAGAAATTAAAACCCTTATACATTGCTGACCTGAATGTAAAATGGTGCTACTAATGTGGAAAAATTTGGCAGTTCCTCAAAATCTAAACATAGAATTACAATATGACCCAGTAATTTCATCCTTAGTTATACCAAAAAGATCTGAAAACAGCAATCAGATAGATACATATATACCAGCATATTCACAAAAGTCAAAAGGTAGAAACAACTGAAGTAGCCATCAAATGGATATATCATCACATGTATCAAGTGGATAAACACTGTGTTATATATGTACAGTTGAATATTATTCAGCTTCAAAAAGGAATGAAGTTCTTTTGCATGCTACAACGGGAACAAACCTTGAAAACATTGTGCTAAGTAAAAGAAGCCAGACATAGAAGGACAAATATTTTATGATTCCACTTATATGAAGAATAGGCAAATTCATAGAGACATAAAGTAAATTAAAACTTATCAGGGGACCTACGAGGAGAGAGGAAAGCAGTTATTGTTTAATATTGACAGAGTTTCTGTTTAGGGTGATGAAAAAGTTTTGGAAATAGAAGGTGGTGATAGTTACATAACATTGTGGATATACTTAATGCCAATGAAATGTGCTTTTTAAAATGGTTTAAATGGCAAATTTCCTGCTTATGTATTTTGGAATAAAAAGATTCAAGTAGTGTGGTTCTTCCCCCTTTATTCTTTTACAAAAAATGATCTCTCTCATTTAATGTTAATTTTAGCATTAGATTGTCTATCTACAAAGAATCTTTCTGGGATTTTGATAGGATTTTCATTAAATCTATGGATTAATTTGAAGAGAATTGATATAATCACTATGAAGATGAATACAGTATATCCATTTATTTAGGTTGCCTTTGATTTACTTTATTAGTATTTTGTAGTTTTTATGCTACAGAATCTGTGCCAGTGTTGCTAGATCTACACTTTAGTTATTTCTTTTTAAATTTTTAAAAGGTGTCATGTTTTAATTTTTGTTCCCAACTTCCTATTGTTAGTATATTAAGAGATGATTGATATTTGTGTAATTACTTTGTAATTTGTTATCAATTACTTTGATATTTGTTTGCAACTCGGGATGGTGGGGTGTTTGTTTCTGTTTTCTATTTTTTACGGGCTTTTTGGTTTAGCCCTTGAAATCGTCTATGTAGATAATTATGTCATCTATAAATAAAGACAGTTCCTTTTCAGTCAGTATACCTTTCATTTTATTTCTTTGCCTTATATCCCAAGCCAGAACAAGCATAACAAAGTTGAATAATAGACAGTGATGAGAGCAGACACTTAGGAGTTCACTTGGAGCTAAGGAGTTCACCTGGTCTCAAAACACAGGATCAAAGTGAAAAGTGAAAGTGAAAGTCCCTCCATGGTGTCCGACTCTGCGACCCCATGGACTATACAGTCCATGGAACTTTCCAGGCCAGAATACTGGAGTGGGTAGCCTATCTCTTCTTCAGTAGACGATTAAAGCAATGTCAAAAATGAAACTAGCAGTCATGCCTTTAATAAGTCAAGTCTTATTATGACAGTGTAAGTGCAAGGCTAAATGAGAAAAAAATCTCCATTTTTCCCATGGAATGGCCCGCCGGTCTAAGTCAGATGGGTCAGCACAGACCATAGACATGGCAATCATCTCTCTGCTGAAAAAGGAGACCCCAACAAAAGCTTTGGAAGTTTTATAAACCCTGGAATGGGGCTAGGGAGAGAGGGAAGTACAAGAAACAGAAAGACTGAGTTCTGAGTTGGAGTGGAGAAAAGTGTCTTCTGGCTTCCCCTGTGTCCTCTTAAGGAAGTCTAAGGAAGTTCATCAAGGAAGGTCTCCAAGTGAAGCCTCTGTCAGGGATGTAGACATGTAGAGAAGTAGGAGAGGGGGCCCTGAGTCCTTGACTGCAGCTCACTGCAGAGACTTCCATGCACGGGTTGTGTATCAAGTCTGAGATGTGTGTTGGGAAAGGTTGGGTAATACAGTTTTTGTCATGTCTATGATCAGGCCTGATAAATCACACAGGATTGTGACCTATAGCTGGACTTTTTAACTCTGCTCTGATTTTCTTGGAATCTGAGTTAAAACAAGCTGGGCCTGAGTAGGTTAGACTTTGATGGACTGAGCCAAGAACCAGGTAATAGATTTCAGACCACAGGGACCAAGGCTTTGATCAAAATGACTCCAAGCAGGATGGTCAGACCTGCCTGGAGTCTCAATGTGGGACATGAATCTTAACAGATATTATGTCAGGAAAAGATGTCTCCCAGATTGTCTAGGTCTACCATACAGAGTTAGGCAGATTTAAAAAAGAAATTTTGTTAGAGTTGATTTACAATGTTGTATTAGTTTCATATGTAAAACAAAGTGAATCAGTTGTACATATACATATATACACTCTTTTCTAGATTCTTTTCCCATATAGGCCACTACAGAGTATTGACCTACACAGTAGGTCCTTATTAGTTATTTGTTTTATATACAGTAGTTTGTATATGTCAATCCCAATTAAAAATGTTTTGTTTTGAGCCTTTTTTCTAAGTCCAAGGCATTAGTCCAGGCCCAGCTTAAGCTGGTCAGGACGTTGGAGCTGAAATGACTATCCCCTCAGAGCTGACATGACATCATGGCCATCACATACACCACACAAAGAGTCGACCCTAGAGGTCACATGAAGACCCTCTCTTTGGAAATAGAGTTTTAATATCAGGGCACCCCAGGTAGAACAAGTATTAATTAAGTAGTCACATTCACAGAGTTTTTAATGTACCCTTTCTTTTATCATGGGAACTCTTGTCCTGAGTTTTTTTGGTCTAGTTTGAATAATTTGGACTCTAGTTTTAGAGGCATGCCCGAAGCAGTCAGTTTGAACCTGTGCTGTTAGTATGATATCAGTTTATCCACCTCATGAGTGTAGATGGCATTTGGAGGTGTTTTATGTGACACATGCTAGGGCAGGTTCGTCCTTGGCTGTCTCAGTCAGTGTTGGCAAGTTGACTGTAGGTTCAGCAGTCAGCCTGAATCGAAAGGACTCAGAGCAGCAAGGGAGTTTAGATTGATTGGGTTTGGTTTTTAAAGAGGAATAAAGATAATTCAAGCTTCCCTGGTGGCGCAGACTATAGAGAATCTGCCTACAATGCAGGAGACCAGGTTTAATCCCTGGATTAGGAAGATCCCTTGGAGAAATGAATGGCTACCCACTCCAGTATTCTTGCCTGGAGAAATCCAAGGACAGAGGAGCCTGGCAGGCTTGGGACTTCCTTAGTGGCTCAATTGGTAGAGAATCCACCTGCAATACAGAAGGCTGCCTGCATTGCAAGAATCACGGGTTATATCCTTGGGTCAAGAAGGTCCCCTGGAAAAGGAAATGGAAACCCACTCAGTATTCTTGCCTGGAAAAGTCCCATGGACATAGGAGCCTAGTGGGTTACCTGCCATGGAATCGCAAGAGTGGGACATGACTAAACCACCACCACCCAAAAGCTTTCAGGAGTAGTTTTGAACAAACAAAGATCATGAAAGTCTTTGCTCCTCTCCACATCCAAGTGTCAGGGTTTTGTGTTTGAGTTGTTATTATCAATGTGTCTTATAGCAATGGAAACGTTTTATTAAAATAGTTTCTAAATTAATTTTTAATTTTTGTTTAGTAATTTTGTTTGGATGGGTTGTGTGTGAGAGCACAAAAGTGATTTCACAGAAAAACATTTTTATATAACAGAAAAACACATCATATTGAAGAATTAGCACACTATTTTGAATTTTTAAAAGATTTTAAATGAGTTTCCATAACCTCTCATTCTTTAAAAGCCATTTAGTGCCCTATATATTTGAGCCCTCAGAAGAAGTTGGGAGGGAAAGGAAGGCCCTTGCAGGGTCCTCACATTGAGACCAAGATGTCAGAGACTCTAAACAAAGGGCATAGAATAAAATGGGAGGATGGAAGGGAGGGGGAGTCTGATCAAGTGTGTGACACAAGCAAAAAAGTGTTTGGAAGGGAACTGTTGAGTACCCATTCTGGTCACCTGAGATGTGCAGTCTGGCTTGGGGTTGTTTTGTCTCCTTTCATCAGTCATTGAAGACAACCCTTTATTTGTGTATGAAAACATTCAGGGCCCCAGCATCTTACAGGTGACATGGAGCATGGAGAGTTTACATGCCTCATGACTGGACTGTTATCAGATGCCATGTGTTCAGAAAACTTGAATAGGAAACAGGCATGGTCTTGTACGGCCTGAAGATATGTCAAAGCTCCTTTTGTTGGACAGCTGGGAGAGCGTTGCCCATGTGCTGAGTGACCCTTCCCACACTCAGTTATAGACAGCTCTCTCAATTTGGAGGGCAGGGGCACCCCATTGCAGTCAGATGGAAGTTAACTAGTCAAGGCTATGGTTTTTCCTGTAGTCATGTATGGATGTGAGAGCTGGACTGTGAAGAAGGCTGAGCACCAAAGAATTGATGCTTTTGAAGTGTGGTGTTGGAGAAGACTCTTGAGAGTCCCTTGGACTGCAAGGAGATCCAACCAGTCCATTCTGAAGGAGATCAGCCCTGGGATTTCTTTGGAAGGAATGATGCTAAGGCTGAAACTCCAGTATTTTGGCCACCTCATGAGAAGAGTTGACTCATTGGGAAAAACTCTGATGCTGGGAGGGATTGGGGGCAGGAGAAGGGGACGACCGAGGATGAGATGGCTGGATGGCATCACTGATTCGATGGACGTGAGTCTGAGTGAACTCTGGGAGATGGTGATGGACAGGGAGGCCTGGCGTGCTGCAATTCATGGGGTCACAAAGAGTTGGACATGACTGAGCGACTGAACTGAACTGAACTGAACTTCAGGTTAACCAGGTTCGCCATCAGTGAAACATTCTCATGTGTAGGAGGGGAGGTCTCTACACTCTGGCCCCTAGAGGGTCAGTAGAGGCAGCAGTTTGTGGGCAAGGTTCCAGGGAGGCAGAGGGGCACACAAGTTCTTTTCATGGAATTGCAAGATCCTGGATAGGCAAGGTCTTGCTTGCTGCTATATGTACTATTTTTACTTTATAGTGGAAGATTCTCGAGCTGTATTCACACAGCAACTTGAGACTCATTCAGAACTACAATACGATTGGGGTTTTTTGTTTGTTTGTTTGTTAAATTTATTTTTTCTTAATTGAAGGATAATTGCTTCACAGAATTTTGTTGTTTTCTGTCAAATCCCAACATGAATCAGCCATAGGTATACATATATCCCCTCCATTTTGAACCTCCCTCCCATTTTCTGCCCTATCCCACCCCTCTAGATTGATACAGAGCCCCTGTTTGAGTTTCTTGAGCCATACAGTAAATTCCCATTGGCTATCTATTTTACATTACATATGGTAATATAAGTTTCCATGTTACTCTTTCCATACATCTCACCCTCTCCTTCCCTCTCCCCATGTCCATAAGTCTACTCTCTATGTCTGTTTCTCCATTGTTGCCCTGTAAATAAATTCTTCACTATCATTTTTATAGATTCTGTATGCATGCAATAGAATACAATATCTTTCTCTTTTTGACTCACTTCACTCTGTACAATAGGAACTAGGTTCATCAACCTCTTCAGAACTGAATGCATTCCTTTTTATGGCTGAGTAATATTCCATTGACATATGAATAGATAAAGAAGATATTTCTTCTTTATGGATGGATATCTAGGTTTCTTCCATGTTCTAGCTGTTGTAAATAGTGCTGCAATGAATAATAGGATACATGTGTCTTCAATTTTGGTTTCCTCAGGGTATATTCCTAGCGGTGGGATTGCTGAGTCATATGGTAGTTTTATTCCTAGCTTTTTAAGGAATCTCCATAAGATCATGCCATCTGGTCCCATCACTTCATGGGAAATAGATGGCAAAACAGTGGAAACAGTGTCAGACTATATTTTGGGGGGCTCCAAAATCACTGCAGATGGTGACTGCAGCCATGAAATTAAAAGACGCTTACTCCTTGGAAGAAAAGTTATGACCAACCTAGATAGCATATTGAAAAACAGAGACATTACTTTGCCAACAAAGGTCCATCTAGTCAAGGCTATGGTTTTTTCCAGTGGTCAGGTATGGATATGAGAGTTGGACTGTGAATAAGCTGAGTGCCGAAGAATTGATGCTTTTGAACTGTGGTGTTGGAGAAGACTCTTGAGAGTCCCTTGGACTGCAAGGAGATCCAACCAGTCCATTCTGAAGGAGATCAGCCCTCGGTGTTCTTTGGAAGGAATGATGCTAAAGCTGAAGCTCCAGTACTTTGGCCACCTCATGCGAAGAGTTGACTCATTGGAAAAGACTCTGATGCTGGGAGGGATTGGGGGCAGGAGGAGAAGGGGATGACAGAGGATAAGATGGCTAGATGGCATCACCAACTCGATGGATGTGAGTTTGAGTGAACTCCGGGAGATCATGATGGACAGGGAGGCCTGGCATGCCATGATTCATGGGGTTGCAAAGAGTCAGACACAACTGAGCGACTGAACTGAACTGAAGTGATACTGTCTTCCATAGTGGCTGTATCAATTTACATTCCCACCAACAGTGCAAGAACATTCCCTTTTCTCCACACCCTCTCCAGCATTTATTGTTTGTAGACTTTTTGATGATGGCCATTCTGACTGGTGTGAGGTTATATCTCATTGTGGGTTTGATTTACATTTCTCTAACAATGAGCAATGTTGAGTATCTTTTCATGTGTTTGTTAGCCATCTGTGTGTCTTCTTTGGAGAAATGTCTGATTAGGGCTTTTTCCCACTTTTTGATTGGGTTGTTTGTTTTTCTGGCATTGAGTGTATGAGCTGCTTGTATATTTTGGAAATTAATCCTTTGTCAGTTTTTTCATTTGCTATTATTTTTTCCCCTCTGGGGGTTCTATTCACCTTGCTTATAGTTTCCTTTGTTGTAGAAAAGCTTTTAAGTTTAATCAGGTCCCACTTGTTTACTTTTATTTTTATTTCCATTATTCTAGGAAGTGGGTCACAGTGGATCTTGCTTTAATTTATATCATCGAGTGTTCTGCTTATGTTTTCCTCTAAGAGTTTTATAGTTTCTGGTCTTACATTTAGGTCTCTAATCCATTTTGAGTTTATCTTTGTGTATGGTGTTGGGAAGTGCTGTGATTTCATTCTTTTACATGTAGCTGTCCAGTTTTCCCAGCACCATTTATTGAAGAGGCTGTCTTTGGCCTATTGTATATTCTTGCCTCCTTTGTCAAAAATAAGGTACCCCTAGGTGCATGGGTTTATTTCTGGGCTTTCTGTCTTGTTCCATTGGTCTATATTTGTGTTTTTGTGCCAGTGCCATACTGTCTTGATGACTGTAGCTTTGTAGTATCATCTGAAGTCAGGAAGGTTGATTCCTCCAGCTCCATTCTTCTTTCTCAAGACTGCCTTGGCTACTTGGGGTCTTTTGTATTTCCATATGAATTGTGATATTTTTGTTCTAGTTCTGTGAAAAAAGCCATTGGTAATTCGATAGGGATCGCATTGAACCTGTAGATTACATTTGGTAGTATAGTCATTTTCATAATGTTGATTTTTCCTACCCAGGAACATGGAATATCTCTCCATCTGTTTATGTTGTCTTTGACTTCTTTCACTCAGTTCAGTTCAGTTACTCAGTCGTGTCCTACTCTTTGCAACCCCATTAAATGCAGCTTGCCGGGGCTTCCTGTCCATCACCAACTCCCGGAGTTCCCTCAGACTCACGTCCATCAAGTCAGTGATGCCATCCAGACATCTCATCCTCTGTCATACCCTTCTCCTCCTGCCCCCAATTCTTCCCAGCATCAGAGTTTTTTCTGATGAGTCAACTCTTCGCATGAGGTGGCCAAAGTACTGGAGTTTCAGCTTTAGCATCATTCCTTCCAAAGAACACTGAGGGCTGATCTCCTTCAGAATGGACTGGTTGGATCTCCTTGCAGTCCAAGGGACTCTCAAGAGTCTTCTCCAACACCACAGTTCAAAAGCATCAATTCTTTGGCACTCAGCTTTCTTCACAGTCCAACTCTCACATCCATACATGACCACTAGAAAAACCATAGCCTTGACTAGACGGACCTTTGTTGGCAAAGTAATGTCTCTGCTTTTCAATATGCTGTCAATCCACTTAGGCTGCCACAGATCAGCTGTTTCACTCTCAGCCTTAAATGTTTCTCCTCTAACTCAGACAGTTTCCCCAATGTTGTGATCGGACCTCTCCTTCAGTTCTTCCACCCGCTGAGGGCAGGTCCAATCCTAGTAACATTCCTGTTTTTTCTCCTACTTCCTTCATTCTACTGAGTTTTGTGTGGTTCTATATATTCTTTTTCTCTGGTCAGGTTCTCCTGACCACTCTCAGCTGGTGTTCTGCATGCACTTCTGTGTCTGAAGATGTATCCCTGATGTATCCGTGGAGAGAGAGGTATTCCATGTCCACTGCTCCTTCACCATCTTGCTCTTGCCTCGATTGGGGTTTTGATTTTAAAATTATTTCACAGCCATGGGTCTTATGCTCAGCATTTGCTAAATCCCACTAATAGGCCAATAACTGTTTCTCAAAGGCAGTGATCTTGTTAGCTGGCTGCAGGAATTTATGAATCTAAAGTTTCAGTGTGTGCCTCTGGACTGGAGTGGTATTTTTGCCATGGGCCCAGCTGGCTCAGTGGTAAAGGCTCTGCCTGCCAAGCAGGATATGCAGGTTTGATCCCTGGGTCAAGAAAATCCCCTGGAAAAGGAAAACGTAACCCACTCCAGTATTCTTGCCTAGAAAATTCCGTGGACATAGGAGCTTGGCAGGCTACAGTCCATGGGGTTGCAAAAGAGTTGGACATGACTGAGAGACTAAACAACAACTAAAAGGTGAACCAGGAAGTTGACAAGACAGTAGCTCAAATGTAAAATAGTTCAGTGGGTCTTGAGGAAGTGTGGCCTGAGTGGCCCACTGAAGCCTTTCCAGAGCATTCTTTGACTGGGACTTCACTCAAAGATAGTAGATTATCTGAGATGCTGGTGTCACAGATAGATGTCTGGACTTTGTTCTGATTTGTAGGGGTAGAGAGGGCCAAGTGCTTGGCAGCCACCTGTCCTGAAATAATATACTGTTTTCCTTTCACATTATGCCCAGGAATTTGTTTGGGTATTTGATTCTTGCATATTGCCTATGCTAAAGTATAAACATATAAGATTGTATTTCCCTGTGGTACTTTTCCATCTCATACTCAAAGAAGACTTGTTCTTTCTGCGCCTGTGTTTTCAGATGTAGAGTAGAAAGCAGTGTGGAAAGAATGACAGGGCATATCAGATAGTTCAGTTCAATATTGTTACAACAGATGAGTTCTTTATCCATTCTACTGTGAAGAAGATCTAAGCACACTTTATGTCCCTGATGTTCTGAGCACTTAGCAGTTTATCCTTCATGGGTGAGTTGTAGGTTTTAGCCCCAGGAAAGTGTTATATACTTGTGAGTGATAATGCCAGCTGACCAGTATCAGCAACAGCAGAGCTGAGGGTCACCCATTCTATCTCTTCCATTCTGCTCACACCAGTCTTCCTTAATTAGTACATTTGTGTAATTACTCATTCAGTCCATCTTCCTTGGTGTTTTGAAGTTCAAGGCTAAGAGATATTTCAGAGCCTGCAATTTCATTGAAGGGATCAAGGTTTGTGATGCTCAGATCTGCACAACCATTATTCCTGACATATGGAAATGCATCTACTAAGAGTATAAACCTTAAATTTGATCCAAATTTCAGATATTGCAGATATTCCTTATTGTTTATATTTGGGATTTCATTGTAATTGTTTCTTACTTTATTGGACTTTTTTTTTCTTGTTTGGTTTGCTTATTTTAAATTGAAGTGTTTACTTATTAAATTTTAACAGCTTTATTGAAGTATAACTGGTATATGAAAAACTGCACATATTTAATGTATACAGTTGGATAGATTAAATATATGTATGTACCCATTCAACTATCACCACAAACATATTCATCACCTCCAAAGTTTCCTCTCATCTCCTTTTTTAATTTTTAAAATTTTTGTAGCAAGAACAGTTAACTTAAGATCAATTTTCTTAACTTTTTCCATCTATGATAGGGTACTGAAAAATTATAGGCATTATGTTATATAGCAGATGTGAAGAAATTATTCATGTTGCATAACTGAAACTCTTCTGAATATGTGGGTTTTACCCTCTCTTTTATGCTTTTGGGTTGTGAATTTTTGCTTTCCAGAAGTAGGATAGATGAGTTATTTCTACTCCCCATCTTAAATAAGTGTATAAAGCCTCATATATTTTTAATCTTAGAAATAAAATAATTACCTCAAAAGAAATATTGTTGAAGAATTTATCATTTTTCTTCATCCTTTGTTAATATTACCCTGTTAAAGAGAGATGCAAATAAAATGCTTAAATTGCTCTTCAGAAATTTAAGAACGTCAGTGTTTTTAGTATCAAATTTGTGGTAACATTTACTAAATAATTAAAGGTAGATCTAATATTGTTTCTTAATACAATGCTTGAGTTAACAAAATAACTATTAATTTTCAACTCAAGTATATTTCCTTGTGAATTGTTTTGCAGAATTAAACATTAGATGTGCTAGTTACTGCAACTTCAAGTGAATAAGGACAGAAATGCTATGCAAGAAAATATGTGTAAGTTACTTCATCTTCTTAGTGTATTACTCAAACAATTCTAGGCTGTGGTTATTTGTATTCACATTCTACAGATACCGAAGCTGAAGCTCCAAGAGTTTAAGTCACATGGCCAACTTCATATAAATAGTAGATTGAAACCATCATCCCTGCTCTGGGAGATTGTTATAGCCTCCCAACTGATCTCTATACTCTCAGTCTATTCTTAACCAAACATGTAAGTTACTTCTAAAAAGTAAACCAAAACCACAGTGAGATATCACCTCACACCTGTTAGAATGGCTATCATCAAAAAGTCAAAAGATAACAAGTACTGGTGAAAACGTGGAGAAATTGAAACTCATATGTTTTCAGTGGGCATGTAAAATGATGGAGCCATCATGGAAAACAGTATAGAATTTTCTCAAAAACTTAAAAATAGAACCACATGGCCCACCTAGCAATCCAATTTTGGGTATACAAAGCTAAAGGAAATGCTTGTCTTGAAGAGAGATCTATAGTCTCATGTTCATTGTAGCATTATTCACAATAGGGATTGGGGGCAGAAGGAGAAGGGGATGACCGAGGATGAGATGGCTGGATGGCATCACTGACTCGATGGATGTGAGTTTGAGTGAACTCCGGGATTTGGTGATGGACAGGGAGGCCTGGCATGCTGCGATTCATGGAATTGCAAAGAGTTGGACACCACTGAGCGACTGAACTGAACTGAACATATGGAAGCAAAAGTCCATCGATAGATGAAAGGATAAATAATCTATGGTTACATACATTTGTTTCTGTTGTTCAGTTGTTACATCATGTCTGACTCTATGAGACTCCATGAACTGCAGCACGCCAGACTTCTCTGTCCTCCACTGTTTCCCAGAGTTTACTCAAATTCATGTCCACTGAGTCATTGATGCTATCTAACCATCTCATCCTCTGCCACCGTCCTCTCCTTTTGCCTTCAGTCTTTCCCATCATGAGGTCTTTTCCAGTGAGCATACACTAGAAATACAACAAAATGTTATTCAACCTTTAAAAAAGAAGAAAATCTTGCTATTTGTCATAGCATGGATAAATCTAGAGGACACTAGACTATGTGAAAAAAGACAGTCACAAAAAGACAAACGCTGCATTATTCTAGTCATACATGACCTCAAATAATGTCAAACTTGTAGAAATGGAAAGCAAACTGGTGGTTACTAGGGCCTAGGGTAAAGGAGTGAAATGGGGATATGTTAGTTAAAAGGTAGAAACATGCAGCTATACAATGAATAAGTCCTGGAACTCTAATGTACTTCATGGTGATTAGTAATAACAAATTAATACAATGATTTTTATTAAAAGAGTTGATTCCATACACAAAAAAGTATAACAATGTATGTTGATGGATGTGTTAATTAATTTGACTGTGGGAATCATTTTATAATGTCTTTATATATCAAAATATCACTTTGCATATCTTAAATATATACAGTTTTTGTTAACCATGCCGCAGTATAGCTGTGGAAAAAACCCAAACAATTAGCAGGTAAAAATTTATGTTATGTCACTATGGGGAGGCAATTCTCCATGTTTCTCTTATTTCTGCAAAATTTGGATCTTCTGAGCAAAGGACACATTTGAAGACTAAACAGTATTCTATAGGTTCCTCCAAAGACGTGTAGTAACTTACATCTCAGAGACATCCTGTGGTAATAGAAATAAATTTCTACTACCCTCTTCCCAAAGATATCTGCTTCCTTTTCATGGTTATGAACAATCTCTCACTTCAAAAAGGAGAAAAGGAAAAAACAGGATATATAGCAGCCCTATGAAAGCTCATAATTGTCTGTGCTTCAGATGAACCTTACTGCCCATTTGGGTTACAAAGGGCCCTCATCCCCTTGCCTTGCTGAGCTTTGGTCATGGGACCATCATAAGATGCTTCTTCCATAGCTATTGATTTTGTTGTAAGTAATAATGGTCTGAGTCTCAATCAGCACTGTGGCAGGATGACTTGTTAATTTGTAAGTAGAGTAAAAGCTCAGATCCTTCACAGTTTCTAACAGTCACTTTTCTGCTTAAATGCAGCCATGATTTTCCCATCTCAAACAAAGAACCTCATCATGACTTTACAAAGCTCCATGTAACTCAGTCTCCATTAGCTGTGTATTTTCTCTTCTGCTTGCTCACTCTACTGCAGCAACTCTGGTTTATTTGCTGATGCTTAAACACACCAGGCAGCATCTCACAAGTGTTTGCATTTGCTGTTCCTTCTATCTGAAAAGCTCTTTGCCCATATATCTGCATGCCCCATTCTCACAATGGCTCAAGTCAATTGTTCAAGCTTCACATTCTCAATAAGGCCCTTCTCTAACCAACTTTTTACAGTTGCAAACTCTCTCAGTATTCCTCACCTCTGTTATCTGCTTTATTTCTTCACATCTCACCTACTCCCTGTTTTACTTATTTATATCATTTATTGTCTGTTTCCTCTCGTCAGAATGGGAACTTGATGAAAACAGGTATTTCTGTCTTCTATACTAACTGCTGACTGTAGCTACTATACCTAAAATAGTACCTGGCCAACAGCAAAATATTACAGAGAATTTTAAAAAGTATACAGAACTAAATGCTGTAAATTTTGTACAAAACCGACAACTTGAAAAAATTGAAATCAATTCAAAGACACACTTGCTCTGGGCAGATCCTTTAACCATTTTCCAGGAATCAGTAGAGCTTCCTTTCCCAGATAGTTCAGTGACATTTTCTGTTCCAGAATATTTGATTCTAAGGTATTTCACTACAAGACAAGCTAATCATCTAGCCTCAGTGAATGGCTTAAAATTTGTTATACTCATCTTTTGGAGTCAAGCATGTCCAGAAACCCTTTCCTTTGCAAAATATGAGCCACTTGGATATGATTCTTTCAATTGTACAAAGGGATGATTTACTAGGATTAAAGCCCGACAGGTATGAACAAGTTATGAGTTGGTAGGTTCCAGTTGGTTCCTTTGGTTTTACGAAAAGGTAAGGATAGTGAAAAAAATGCCAAAGAAAATGAAATTAGTGGTTTTGTACTCCTTCTATAAGAGGCTTGGGCCTTAACCTACCTTATCCTAGCTTTCTCACAAACAAAATGGAGAGGGTAACATCTGTCTCTGAGGATAGACAAGAAATTTAGAGCTAAAGGTGGGAATTGACGTTTATACACTAATTTCAGTTGCTCAGTTGTGTCCGACTCTTAGCGACCCCATGGACTGCAGCCCACCAGGCTCCTCTGTCCATGGGATTTTCCAGGCTAGAGTACTGGAGTGGGGTGCCATTGCCTTCTCCGCAGGCTTCCCTAACCATTCATTTTCAACTCCCAGAGATGCTCAAACTCATGTCCATCAATTCTGTGATGCCATCCAAACATCTCATCTTCTGTAGTCCCCGGTTCCTTCTGCCTTCAATCTTCCCAGCATCAGAATCTTTTCCAATGAGTCATTTCTTCACATCTGGTGGCCAAAATATTGTGGCTTCAGATTCAGCATCAGTCTTTCCAATGAATATTCAGGACTGATCTCCTTTAGGATGGATTGATTTAATCTCCTTGCAGTCCAAGGGACTCTCAAGAGTCTTCTCCAACACCACAGTTCAAAAGCATCAGTTCTTCAGTGCTCAACTTTCTTTATGGTCCAACTCTTACATCCATACATGACTACTGGAAAAACCATAGCTTTGACTAGATGGACCTTTGTTGGTAAAGTAATGTCTCTGCTTTTTAATATGCTGTATAGATTGGTCATGGCTTTTCTTCCAAGGAGCAAGTGTCTTATCTTTTAATTTTGTAGCTGCAGTCACCATCTACAGTGATCTTGGAGCCCAAGAAAATAGTTTCTGACTGTTTCCATTGTTTCCCCATCTATTTGCCATGAAGTGATGGGACTAGATGCCATGATCTTAGTTTTATGAAAGTTGAGCTTTAACAACAACATCAACAAAACTCAAGAACAAAACTTGACATATAGATACACTTCTGTGCATTAAATAGATTACTAATGAGAACCTACTGTATAGTTCAGGGGTAAAAAACAAGAAGGTACAATCTGTCTGTGGGGCCTATATTAAGTTAACCTTAAAAAGGCATTCTAATTTATGTTATGTGTGTGTTAATCGTTCAGTTGTGTCTGACTCTTTACAATCCCATGGACTATAGCCTGCTAGGGTCCTCTGTCCATGGAATTTTCCAGGCAAGAATATTGGAGTGGGCAGCCATTCCCTTCTCCAGGGAATCTTCCTGAACCAAGAATCAAACCCAGGTCTTGTGCTGTGCAGTTAGATTTTTTTAACCATCTGAGCCACTAGGGAAGCCTCAATACATATTACCTGCAGACACATACTGTTTGATTCCATTTATATGAGGTACCTAGAATAGTCAAATTCATAGAGTCAGAAGATACACTGGAAGATGCCAGCAGTAGTCAAAGGGTGGAAGAGGGAATGGAACTTAGTGTTTAATGAGGACAGAATTTCAGTTTAAGAAGGTTAAAAATCCAGGAGATGGATGATGGTGAAAGTTGTACAACAGTGTGAATATATACTAAGTGTCACTGAATTGTAATGGTTAAAATAGTATATATTTTATTATGTGACTTTTACCACCACAACAAAAATTGAAATGAATAAAAGTTCTGCAATGTCATACAGATCCAGGGGATTCAGTATGGCAGAAAGAGAGAGATGAGATGGTTGATAAAATACAGATGTCAGTTTTTCATCCACACTGAGACACATTTTCCAAACCTCAGACAAAACCTGGATGTTTTCTATAATCTGTGTGATAGGAGGTGATTAGTAGTAAAACTAAACACATTCTAGGAAACACTTTTCATCATGACTGAAGGAATAATAAAACCTACTCCTATGACTAACACTCTGTAGTCGGAAGCACCTACCTGATTTGTGAAAACTGTTAATCCCCTGAATCTGAAATTTAATATGAATTCAAATTGCTGAGGCTCTCCTACATGTTTTTGAAAGATCAATCTTCTGCTATTTAGGAGAAGTGTAGCCACGGGATCATTGTATCTGAGTATGGCTGACTCTGTGTATGTGTGTGTGTGTGTGTGTGTAAGCATGGTGTTGTGTGAATGTGAATGTAGGTGAATGTGATTGCATGTGTATACATATCAGCATGTGTCTGAGGAAGATCATGTGTGTGTGTGATGTGTGTGTGTGTGAGTGTGTTTGTGTCCTCAACTCTCTGCCTCTTCTTTTCCCTTCATCCTTTAACAGAGATGGCAGAGAGAAGCAAAACCACCACAGGTATCCTCAAAGGAGAGAGTCTTTTTCACAGATGAAAACATTTATTCTTTTACAAGTAAAACATAGTATGTAAAATTATAAAATCAATGTGTGCTAAAAATGTTAAAAAGAATCATCCTTTCAACTTGGTGACACAAAAAACAGCCTAATGCAACAGCTACAGCAACCTCAGTACTTCATCCAACTCTCCAAGTCTTCATAACTTCAGAGTTTCATCTCTAATTCTTTTCTCTCCTGAAAGAAATCAGAACTTCTTAATGAGTGTTTTACTCCAGAGCACATGGCAGTGAAAAGTTATGTTGTTTCCAGGAAAGATAGAGCTCTTACCCTTTAAGGCTGTTTGTCACTGTAAAAGCTGAAAGTACACAACCAAATTTTGATAATTTGAGTGAGCATCAAAATAATAATAATAAATGATAAGTTAAATTGATGAGATCATAAACTCATAATGACACAAAAAAGAAACTATGTTATAATATGGAAAGAAAGGCAAATCAAAATTACAATGAGTTATCACCTCACATGGGTCAGAATGGCCATTATCAAGAATTCTACATGTAATAAATGCTGGAGAGGGTGTGGAGAGAAAGCAACCCTCATGTACTCTTGGAGGGAATATAAACTGGTACAGCCACTATGGAGAACAATATGGAGGTTTCTTTAAAAACTAACAGTAGAGCTACCATACAATCTAGGATCCCACTTTGGACATATATCTTTAGAAAATTATAATTTGAAAAGATGCATGCACCCTAGTATCCTCCACAACACTATTTGCAATAGCCAAGACACTGAAGCAATCAAGCAGTCAACAGATGAATGGATAAAGAAGATATGATATATATCTACATAGAGTATTACTCAGCCATGAAAAGAATGAAATAATGCCATTTGCAGCTTACCAGGTGATTTAATTGTAAAGAATCTGCCTGCCAACAAAGCAAGAGACATGGGTTTGACCCCTGGGTCATCAAGATCCCCTGGAAAAGGAAATGGCAACAAACTCCAGAATACTTCCCTGGAAAATTCCATGGACAGAGGAGCCTGGCAAGCTACAGCCCATGGGGTCGCAAAGAGTTGGACACAACTTAGGAACTAAACAACTGCAAACAATGCCATTTGCAGCAATACAGATGGACCTCAAAAATTATCATGGACTTCCCAGGTGGTACTAACGATAAAGAACCCATCTGCCAACACAGGAGACACAGAAGACCTGGGTTCAATCCTTGGATTGGGAAGATCCCCTGGGGGGAGGGGGACATGGCAACCCACTCCAGTATTCTCGCCTGGAAAATCCTGTGAGCCCAGAAGCCTGGTGGGCTACAGTCCATAGGGTCACCAAGCATCAGACACGACTGAGGCAACTGAGCATGTGCATGCTCAGAGCTTATCATACTAAGTGAAGTAAGCTGAACAGAGACAGACAAATATCATACGATATCTCTTATAAATGGAATCCAAAAACAGTGATACAAATGAACTTATTTACAAATAGAAATAGACCTACAAACATAGAAAGCAAACTTATGGTTACCAACAGAGAAAGAGGAGGATAAACTAGGAAGGTGGGATTAACATGTATACACTAGTATATATGAGCTAGGTAACCAACAAGAACCTATTGTATAGCACAGGAAACTATACTAAGTATTTTGCAGTAAGTTATAAGGGAAAAGGATCCAAAAAAGAATATATGTATATATGTATCTCCACATATTTATATATTTTGTCCATGCTCATGCTCAGTTGTGCCCAACTCTTTGTGACCCTTTGGACTTTAGACCACCAGACTCCTCTGTCTATGGGATTCCTTGGGCAAGGATACTGGAGTGGGTTGCCATTTCCTCCTCCAGGGGATCTTTCTGACCCAGGGAATGAACCCAGGTCTTCATCTCCTGCAGTGGCAGGCAAGTTCTTTACCACTGAGCCACCTGGGAAGCCATTCATCTAACACCCAACATAATAGTTGCCTACATAGTTATACACATATATACTGTTGGGACCTAACAAATGCCATGATAGGCTTCAGGGACTAAGGTGGGACTCACAGGAAAAGCTGAGTCGTTGCCCAGTGAGGTCATCCCCGCGGATGCCAGGACTTGTCTAATCAGCATACTCCCTGTAACCTGGTTTGAGTTTATCAGGACGTAAAAGACATCCCCCTGCAGCCAATAGCCAATTAGTAAATACCAGGAAACTCCTGCAGCCAATCAGCCCTTGCCAACTCTCTGTCTTTGGTCTAAACCTATAAATACTGCTGTAAATCTGGGCTCGGGGCTCTTGCTCCACTCCACTGCGTTGGATGTGGCAGGAGCCCTAGCTCGAGCTAGAAATAAAACCCCTTCATGTTTTTGCATTGCTGTGGACGTCTTATTCTCTCAGTTTTGGGGACTCGGACCCTGGGCATAACAATACTTAGTCAGTGGGAAGAAAATTCAGTCTTTAGCCTGTTTTGACTTGATAATTAGAAATCAACTACTATGTTGTCCATAGTAGTTGAAATATGACCACAGATTTAGTTCAGAAGAATAGAGAGGAATAAAATGGAGCCACGGTAGAGAGGAAATAAGATTGGCCAGGAGTTGATCATTGTTGACATTCAGTGGTGAGTCTATGTGGTTCATCATACTGTTTTGTCTACTTGGGTTTGAAATTTTCCATAACAATAAGATTTCTTAAAATATAAGCAATTAATATAAGCAACAAGGACCTACTGTATAGAACAGGGAAATATATTCAATATTCTGTAATAATCTATAATGGAAGAGAAGAAGAAAATATATATTTTATATATGTGTATAATTGAATCACATTGCTGCACAGCAGAAACCAATGCAACATTGTAAATTGAAAATACTTCAAAAATTAAAAAAAAAAACAATTACAAAAATATGCAATTACATTTTCTTTTGAATTATAATTCAAATACTAATCACAAAGAAAACTAAGAAAGGAAAAAGAGTATCAAGAAGTTTTTATGTCTCTACTATAAAACACGAAAGCCCAGACAAGCCACAGGTTAATCCAATATAAATGGTTTTCTCAAAATAACCTAGATAGCATATTGAAAAGCAGAGACATTACTTTGCCAACAAAGGTCCGTCTAGTCAAGGCTATAGTTTTTCCTGTGGTCATGTATGGATGTGAGAGTTGGAATGTGAAGAAGGCTGAGGGCCGAAGAATTGATGCTTTCTAATTGTGGTGTTGGAGAAGACTCTTGAGAATCCCTTGGACTGCAAGGAGATCCAACCAGTCCATTCTGAAGGAGATCAGCCCTCGGTGTTCTTTGGAAGGAATGATGCTAAAGCTGAAACTCCAGTACTTTGGCCACCTCACGTGAAGAGTTGACTCATTGGAAAAGACTCTGATGCTGGGAGGGATTGGAGCATGAGGAGAAGGGGACGACAGAAGATGAGATGGCTGGATGGCATCACTGACTCGATGGACGTGAGTCTGAGTGAACTCTGGGCATTGGTGATGGACAGGGAGGCCTGGCATGCTGCGATTCATGGGGTCACAAAGAGTCGGACACGACTGAGCCACTGAACTGAACTGAAAATGGACAAACCTGGAGAAATCCACAATTGTGGTATCTGTCAAGAAAGCATAATCAAACATAGTGTCACTTTGTTACATGATTGGGGTAGGGATGTAATACTTACTAGCATCACCACTGAAGAAGACAATAGTTCCAAATTGTTTTGAGTGTAAAATTCCAATGTTCTGATAAGGTCTTCATCATACACCACTTTATCTGTGTTGTACTCAATGAGGCAGCCATCCACAGAGAATTATTCTGCGTTGATGGCCCCTCCTTTAACGGGGTGGGAATTGCTTTAGCCGCTGAATACTGTCTTGACTGAGTTCTTTCATTCTTTCTTCTAGTTTGTTCAGAAGACTCAACTTCTTTGCCTTGCACATCACTGCCATAACTCTGAAGGTCCAGGAACACCAATCCATGCAGGTAAATTCTCAAATAGGCAAAGTTGCCTTTTTTCGTTTAGGCAGGTCGGTAAAGAGCCCTGGTCCTGCTAGATGTGCCCTGACTCTGTCAACGCTCTACTGCTGGGAAACGGACTGAGGCATTCCAGGCTGGTCTCACTGTCAGCTTTGGCACTGGGCGTGAACTCGAGGGTGTTGTGCAGTGCTGCTTTTTCAGTCTGGCTTTAGGTAGTATATACATGTTTATAACATGTATACATGTATGTGTACTTGCATTTATAAAAACTACGTATATCTCCATATGGCTCAAATGTATTATACATGTAGCAGACTTATGAACTCATCTGGAGGTTGGAAGGAAGGTAGTACAGTAGGCGAAATTCTATTAATCTAGTACTGTGAGTCACTCAAGTCGTGTCTGTCTCTTTGCGATCCCATGGTCTATCCATGGAATTCTCCAGGCAAGAATACTGGAGTGGGTTGTCATTCTCAGGGGATCTTCCTGACCCAGGGATTAAACCCAGGTCTCCTGCAATGCAGGCAGATTCTTTACCTTCTGAGCTACCATCATAACACTGTTGTATTAGAGTTCATTAAATCACTAATCAATCAGACTCGCCTAACTTTGCGGAAGTCTCACACCTGGGCAGCCACTGATGGCTGAAGCATTTACTCTGAACTACTTTTTTGAAATAGTATTTGAAAACAGATGGAAACTTATTTGACTTTGCCATGGGATGATATTCTCAAATAAAACTGTTCTTTGATCTGTACTCAGGATGGGGACCAGACCTTCAATCTGCTGTTGGTTGACCAGCAGAGAGTCTTGAATTTTCCACTAGCTACTTTTCTTTAGTCAGTATACTCTTTTTGAATAATGGTGAAAATTTATTCACAGTTTAGTCAAACACTTTCTTTATATATGGCAACATGTAGGGCAATTTATCAAAGTAACAGCAGCTCTCTTGGAAGCCTTCAATTCATTATTTGAAAAGAAAATAAAAACAAACCCTAAATGATACTTTATAGCACTGGTGTGGATGCAAATTTCTCTAAAATCAGAAACTGAAGAGTCCTAAGAAACAGGTGAAGAAAGGGTCTCCCTGTGTTCTCACAAGAAATTTGTGTCCTAACCAGAATCTTCTGTTCTCTGTTTTAATCTCCTAATAGGAAAGAATATGTCAGAGGCGGCTTTCTGACCTTATTTAGGTGGAACATTTGGGCTGAATATCTTTTCACAATCTTTCACTGTTTTCATTTTCCAAAACTTCTCTACAAAAATGGGTCCTATGAAAATGTAAGACTTTTAAAAGTCAAAAATAGTTTTTTTTTTTTTAAAGGGAAAAATATAGGACTCAAACCCAGCAGAACTCAAAAGCCCTAATTCTTCTTGTCAGTTTTCCACTGCTTTCTAAGCAATGGATGACCATAAATCCTCTGAGGAATAAATTGCTGTATAGGTTGCTCTACTTACCTAAAAGTTTAGCAAATAGTTCCTAAATAGTCAATGCAGTTAAGTGCACAGACTTTAGGATCAGGATGCCTGTATTCTAATCTTGTTCAGACATTTACTTGCTGTGTCACTTAGGGTAAATCAATTAACCTGTCTGTGCCCCAGTCTTCGTAAAATACAAACAAAATGGCATCTATCTTACAGATTTTAGTCAAGACCAAATAAGTTCATACATGTGTCCATTTTTAATTGGATTTTTTTATAATAGTAAGTTTTAATTTCCTTCAGGTGACAGGAGTGAATAGTGGTTTCAGGCCCAAGCAAATGTAGAAACCCCAAATTAAGAATAGTGTCCATTAGCAGATCTGTGGACTTTTTTATAGGACTCAGTTGCTATGAGACAACACTGGTATCGAGTAAGATTTGTAGAATTGATGGCTGTGGAAAAACAAGGTACTGAGAGTACTAAGGGTTCTGGCGAGAGATGAGTTCAAGTGCTTTAACTAAGGCATGCAAGCTAGAGAGGAAATGTGGCTGTCCAAGGCCTTCAAACAAAAGGGTTGAGAGAATAAGTGACCTTGGAAGACTGAGAGTTCTAAGAGATATTATACTTGAAGGAGGGTAGTTCAGGAGGGAAATGGTTCAATGTGATGGTCCAAGATTCCTAGGGAACAGGAGTTAACTTCAAAATAAAGGCGAGGATTTATTTTTTGATCAATGAATAATAATTCAAATGGAGACTGCACCCAAGATCAGTTTTTTAAGTTAACCAATCAAATAGCTGTTTATTTTATTTTAGGGGATAGGAAAAATATTCAGCATTTAAGTAATCTTTCTTTTGACCCAAAGAAGTATTATCATTTTTGATAAAAATAAGTGGCAATTCAAACACTTTAATAATGCAGATATGACTACAGCGTGCGTTTTCAAGAGAGGCAATACTACTCATAAAGGACTGAAAGCTTGCTTTTTTTTTTGAGGGAGAAATTATTAGATATTACAATGATTTGTGGCTCTTTGAAGCCAGGCTTGCCCAGTAAAATCTTATTCCTTAATATTTCATTTCTATCATTGGGTTTTCTTGGATAACACACAGCAATGCTGACATTAACTTAATGGCACTGATCCAAAACATATGCAAAGTCAGGTTACAAGGCTGTGGCAAATAGATGCCCATGAGTGGGAGATTTTCCATCAGCTGTTCCATATGAGTCACACGGTGCAAGACTCAGCCTGCGCCCCTTGTCTCTTCTGTGGACCGTGTTTGTTTGATCTCAGCAATCTTACATGCCACTTTGGCTTTGAGGGCATTGAGAATCCAATAAAAATGTTTAGATTTTATAATTTTATTCTAAAACTAGTATTTAATCCACCATTATTATGTCAAGTGGTGAAAATAAAAAACAATTGGTAATGTCTGAAAGAGAATTCAAAGTTATCCTCTCATATCAAATGAGAAATTCATTTGCTACATTTTAAAGAAATTAATTTAATTTTTAAATTATTTTAGTCTTGCTGAGAAAATAAAGTTTAGAATGATTTTTTAAATGTGTACAATACTATTTTATGTATTTATATTTAACTAATAAACATTGCTATGACCAGTGCGTTCTTTTGGCAAAACTCTATTAGCCTTTGCCTTGCTTCATTCTGTATTCCAAGGCCAAATTTGCCTGTTACCCAAGGTGTTTCTTGACTTCCTACTTTTGCATTCCAGTCCCCTGTAATGAAAAGGACATCTTTTTGGGGTGTTAGTTCTAAAAGGTCTTATAAGTCTTCATAGAACTGTTCAACTTCAGCTTCTTCATCGTTACTGGTTGGGGCATAGACTTGGATAACTGTGATAATCAATGGTTTGCCTTGGAAAAAAACAGAGATCAGTCTGTCATTTTTGAAACTGCATCCAAGTACTGCATTTTGGATTCTTTTGTTGACCATGATGGCTACTCCATTTTTTTCTAAGGGATTCCTGCTCACAGTAGTAGATATAATGGTCATCTGAGTTAAATTCACCCATTCCAGTCCATTTTAGTTCGCTGATTCCTAGAATGTCGACGTTCACTCTTGCCATCTCCTGTTTGACCACTTCCAATTTGCCTTGATTCATGGACTTAACATTCCAGGTTCCTATGCAATATTGCTCTTTACAGCATCAGACCTTGCTTCTATCACCAGTCACATCCACAGCTGGGTATTGTTTTTGCTTTGGCTGCATCCCTTCATTCTTTCTGGAGTTATATCTCCACTGATCTCCAGTAGCAATTTGGGCACCTACCAACCTGAGGAGTTCCTCATTCAGTGTCCTATCATTTTGTCTTTTCATATTGTTCATGGGGTTCTCAAGGCAAGAATACTGAAGTGGTTTGCCGTTCCCTGGTCCAGTGGACCACATTCTGTCAGACCTCTCCACCATGACCCACCCATCTTGGGTGGCCCCACATGGCATGGCTTAGTTTCATTGAGTTAGACAAGGCTGTGGTCCATACTAAGGTAGTAATGCAGTAAGGTACTGTAATACCAGCATTACACAAAGTTCAGGCTCTCAGTAATAGAATTTGAGACATTTGAGAAATCCTCCCTAAATTGAAAAGTTGGTGAACTTATCCAATCTGCCTCTCTTTCCCTGAGATGCCATAAATACACTGAAATTGGCTTGGATTCTCTTGGTCCGTGATTTTTTAATTTTTTAAATACGAATGTACATGTAGTGCATCAAGTAATGAGTTACTACAGGCAGAATTTTTTGAATGAACAGTCACTGATATTTGTTCCCACAATCTGGATAAAATCAAGCTTCTGGGCTGGGTTCTTGCTATAGGCTTGATTTCTCTGACCCAGTCCTGATGACCTGCTAGTAAAAGCTCCCTTCTATGTTCTAGTAGTTTGGTCATCAGGAAACGTAGGAATTCTAGTCATTTCTATCTTGAGATTGAAAACTCAGTTTTTCAAAAAAGGCTTCACTTTAAGATTTAAATTTTCCCCAGAAGCTGAGTGGTTTGACATGGGGAGCTGCCCTAAACCTTCTTCTCTGCAAGCAAGTTGTCTCTGTAATATTTGGATTAACAAGATAGGCAATTGGTAGAGCAGAGCAGGATACATATTAAAGACAGCATCATCCCTCAATTTACACCCATGTGATTTAGACACACACAAATACATGCACACATGCACAGAACTTCATAGATGCAGAAGGACACATTTGTTTTGTCCTAATGGCAGAGTATCACCTTTGATCTAATCCATCTCACAGAAAGAGCTCTTGTTGTAATGACATTGTTTGTGAACACTATATTCACTGTGGAACTACAAAAGTTAATCTCCAATTTCTCTTACTGCCAATTCTCAAATTGTGTATCCTTTAGCAAAAGAAAACTCAGGGGACATTTTTCTCCCCCTGAGATTCCTGTTTGCACCTTAGCATGTGTCTGATAATTGCTTGTCTTCTTGAGATGACATATATCAAGTACACAGTCTCTCAGCACCCCTTTTGTCATAAAATACCAGAAATTGGTGCCTGTGACTCATGTCTGGCAAGCCTGAGATTATTTTCCCCTCATATTTACAGCCTTGTCCACAGAGACTTGGGAGTGGTCCTGCTGTGCTGAGAGGGTCTCCAAGAAGAACGTCAGCTGTGACATATCCCCAAGACCACTTGGGATTTTGCTGGCATTTGCTGATGGATACTCCTCATGGTCAGCTTCTAGTTGTATAAGAATGTGCCACCTTTCACCTAAAGGATTTGTAGAAACATCTAGAAGCACTCTTTACCTCCTATATATATATATGCAGGCTAATGTCCACATTCTTAATTTTCTCTGCATATCAAGCGGTCCTGCCCATCAAGAAGTCTTTCAAGCCAGACACAAGCATTTACTGTTCACTGAATGTCTCATATGCTTTAAGTTGTATTAGTTATCTATTGCTGCATAACAAAGTACTCACAGAATTTAATAGCTTAAAACAATAGCCATTGTGTTTGCTTTCAATTCTGTGGATCTGAAGCCTGAACAGAGTATGAAGGCGGTAGGTCTCTGCTTCATATGGCACCAGCTGAGGCAGTCGGCTGTGCTGCAGACTGGTGGGCACTGCTCTACCAGGATCCCACAGCTGATTCCTTGGTGCTGTCAGTTGGCTTCCTGATTCTCTTGAATGTGGCCCCTTCGTGTGTTCTGCTTGGACTTTCTCACAGCACACTGGTCTCAGGAAGTAGGATTTCTTAAATAGTGACTGACTTCAGCCAGAATGCAAAAGCAGTAGCTTCAGCATACTAAGTCGTAGATTTAGACTTGGAACTGGCACAGTCTAGTGATTAAAGCAAGTCCCTGGGAAAGATCAGATTCTAGAGGAAGTGGGGCTACCAGGAGATATGGTACACCAGAGGTCCCCAAAGCTTCATTTGATTCCTTCTTCCTGGAATGGCTGTGCCAGTTTCTCTGAAAGCTTACACTCTACCCAAATATCAAAAATGGCCTCACACAGTCCTTTCACAACTCAAATTCTATAATATAGGTTGGTACTGTGGATCAGTAACTGATCCAAAAGGAGCAGGTGTTTACAAGGCAATACTACTTCCAAGCTTAAAAATTATTTGAAAGACCAATGTGGTATAAACCAAATGTATACAATTCTCCATCTCCTTGGTATATTATTATATACCTATACACTCTTTAAAATTCACAACATACTAATGAAAAGATCATAAACATATAAGAATAGTAGGAAGAGAAGTAAAGATATCATAATTTGGAAAATATTAACTGTAGAACCAAATATAAAAGGATTCATCTTCACAAAACTAGATTTTAAAATTTTAATATTTGATATCTCAATACTAAAAGCAATTAAATCATTAATGATAATCATTGCATTATTATTGCTGCTTTCCATACAAAGGTAGTAACAAATCAATTTGTACTAAACATGGTTACTATGGATATTACTTATTTGCAGATTTCTAACATGAATTTGTGTCATGACAAGATAATTTCTGAAAACTGCTTCTGTCCATTGAAGATTTTTGAAATGCATATGGAAGAGGAAAAAATTCATTCTTCCCCTGGAGATCTAAGCCTATTGACAGGAGAAGCACCAAGCTTATTTTGCTTTCTGTGCACTAATGTCTGCTTTAGTGCAGTCCTTCTAATCTGCCTAAGATGAAGCATTCTGATACACATATAAGGTCCTTTGGGATTTAAGAAAAACTCGCAGTGGGAAAGAACATTAAAAGATCAAAGCTTGTGTCAAGTAACTGAAAGAAATTCAAATTTTTTTTTACATCTCAATTTTGCCTTGGGGACATTTTGGATGGCATAATTCTTCCTTTAGAGGGACTATATTCCATCCTCAGTGTGTCTCCCTGCTTCCAGGATGGTTAGCATCCTCCTAGTGTATGATGCTTTTTGTGAAAGCCAGAAATCTCACCATGTACTCTCTGGGCAGGAATAACATTTTGGGATTGATAACCATTGAGCGACACTGTGAATGATGCTCCTTAAAATGAAGACAGAAAAAAAAAATGTAGCTTCTGATTACCTGTTTATTACTATCTTGGTCAAGCAACACCCAATGTCATGCTCTCTGCTCTCCAAAATATAAACCACCCTAGTGCTAGGGAGCACAGCAACTTGAAGATTGTGGCTGTTTGTGCTTGCCTCCTAGAAGTGAATAAAGCCATGAAAGAAAAACTTAGCCCTAACAGTTTCTTGGGGTTGCTGCAAGACCATTACTCTCCTCCCAGGAGAGTATGAGTCCCTGTGGGCATGGTTGGGTGGAGGGCAATGGTTCTGGGTCTCTCCACACACTCGATTGCTCTCCTGTGAATGGGAAGTACACAGAGCAGTGGCTCTACTTCTAAGCTGTTATAAAGTCCACTTGGCCTACTAGCAGACATGTAGAAGTAAGGGCTGTTTTTCTCAACAGGGTTTGACACTGACATGCCACCATCTAGGGAAACGCCTACCAGAAAACAGAACATGATGAGCATGTTATATGCTGGAAAAAGATGGAGACAGAGGTTGGGTGAGGTTACTTCTTTAACACAGTGAAAACTCAAATCACAACATTTTGCTTGATTAAAGTTTAACTTCTTTGTATTATTTTCTTTTCTTTAAGTATTTATTTGACTGTACCAGGTCTTAGTTGAGGCACACAGGAATCGTTCATGCGGCATACAGGCTCTTCATTATGGTGTACCAGTTTCTCTCTCTAGTTGTGGCCCATGGTCCTTAGAGCTTTCAGGCAAGAGTTTCCTTGAGATATGTGGGATTTTACTTCCCTCATCAGGGATCAAACCTATGTACCCTCTCTTGAAAGGCAGATTCTTAACCAGTGGACCATCAATGAGTTCCTCTATTATTTTTCTTTTCAGCCCTGACCCCCTGCTTCACTTTTGCATTCAATAGTTATTCATGTTCACATTTTGTAAAAGAAAATGATGAAAGTTATCTTTTATTTCATTTATGTAAGATTTATCCCATCCTACCACATCAGAAGTAGACAATTAACCCAAGGTTGCCTGTTTGCTAGGAAATCACTGGCAGCATGTTTTAAAGTGAAAAGAGCCATCCAAGCCAAGCAAGACTGGGTGCTTCTATTAAGCCCAAGACCCTCCCTCAAAAGAGGCATTTATTTTCCAGGTTAATTTTAATCTTCATAACCATACTATGATAAAGATATTTTCTTTTTTTTTATATACTTAATTTTATAATGGGTGTGGATAACACCCAGGGTATTTGAACCCAATCAGGCTGAATCCAAAGCCTGTGTCTTTAATCTGCACATTCTGCTGTCCTCTTCTCTATTGGATGAGGCTCCCCATCATCTAAGTGCTCAGTGGTAAAGAATCTGCCTGTAATTCAGGAGATGCAGGATACTCGTTTTCAATCCCTGGGGCAGGAAGATCCCCTGGAGGAGGGCATGGCAATCCACTCTGGTATTCTTGCCTGGAGAATCCCATGGACAGTGGAGCCTGGCCAGCTACAGTCCATAGGGTCTCAAGGAGTCAGACATGAGTGAAGCAACTTAGCACACATGTACCATCATCTAAACTGGTCTTGATAAGGTACTCAGTACGGGAGAAAATAGACACAAACATCAGACAGAAGAGGACCATACAAAACAAAATGTTATAGTCCTGAGTTTGAATTGAAAGTATGAATTCAAGGTACATTTTACCTCATAAACAAAAAGCTTTATTCACAGAAATGTTCTAAAATCCATCCCCTGGACTGTTGTCTTGAAATAGCATTGCCAACCCAAAGGACCAGGGCCTTATGGAGACATGGCTGATTCCAAGACTAGGGCAGGAAATGTACAAGTTAAGCCTGAAACATTTTTTCATATCAGAATGCAAGAAAGCTGTCAATTACTAGGGTCATGTCAAGAGGGCTAGGAGCCAACTCACACAGGCTCCCACTGGCCAAGGAAAAGAGGACTTGAACTTCAAAATGGATAGCTACTGCATAACTGTTGTGACTGTTTAAAGCTTTATCAGTTAGATCTCTATCCCAAGATACTACAGTTCAGTTTATTTCTTAGATCTCCTTATATGCTAATGCAGTTCAGTTTATTTCTTAGATCTCCTTATATGCTAGGTCTTTTTTTAAAACACAATTTTTCTTATTCTTACAATTTATCCACTGAAAAACTCAGGCCACTTGATCTGTAGTCTCTCACAGCTTGGATTTCATTGATTCAAACTCAAAATCCAGGTTAGGGTGTCTCTTTGTCCTGTATATTTCTTGGAAAGTGGCAACTATATCAGAGGTTCAGTTAAACCTGGAGTTGAATCTTTTGAATAAGACTACCATGTTGTCAGTGATGGCATTTCATTTCATCACGATGTATATGAACATCATTAAGGTATGTTTCCTCTGATTTATTCTTTACTTAACCAGCAGTACAGCTCATTAGGAAAGATAAACACTAAATCTATTTCCCAATTTCCAACCTAGCAAATTGATTCTTCACCATCCTCAGGGAATCATCATTATATTTCATAATATGATTATGAATTCATGGATTTAAATATATTTGAATATGTAATGTGCTGTAATTACATCTAGAAATAGTTAAAGCAATTTGTGAGTTCATATTGGTATTTCCAATTTAGATTTAGGACTACTGGATTTCACTTTACCTTCATTACAGTATGTCTGAATTTCCTTTCTTCCACAGTGAAAGTCTGGCATTCAAAAACACAGGAAGTAATAGAATTAGAGTATCTCACAATTGTTAATTTGCTACTTCATATTACATGTACCATAAACTCAGAATAACAATGTTGTCTACTGCTATTGATTATAATTACTAATTACCAGAAACAGTTGCTTTTTTAAAATATATATCTCCTTTCTCAATAATTTTTAAAATGGTCATATCAGATCTACATTGTCGGATGACATACCTACTGTATATCTAAATACTCACTTTTAACCCTCATTTATTCTTCTGCTGCTGCTGTGCTAAGTCGCTTCAGTCGTATCTGACTCTGTGCGACCCCATAGACGGCAGCCCACCAGATTCCCCCGGCCCTGGGATTCTCCAGGCAACAACACTGGAGTGGGTTGCCGTTTCCTTCTCCAGTGCAGGAAAGTGAAAAGTGAAAGTGAAGTCGCTAAGTTGTGTCCGACTCTTAGCGACCCCATGGACTGCAGCCCACCAGGCTCCTCCGCCCATGGGATTTTCCATGCAAGAGTACTGGAGTTGGGTGCCATTGCCATCTCCATTTATTCCTCTACAGGTAATTAAACATTTAATGTTCACCACTATTAATTGCTCTCTAAATAGTTTGGTTTTCTGGGGCTCTTTCTCTTTTAGAGTCCTCAGAAATATATTCCCTGGGTTCTTGTAAATTAATTATACTCTTTTCCCCTTAGTATCTTTTATATGTTAGTTTGTGTTTCTTCTGGCATTGTTGTCAACGTCTGATGATAGCCTAATTTACTTTTCTTACAAATCATAGACTCTTTTTACCTAGATGCTTTTTAAGTTGAGTCATTTTACTAGAAATATCTTTATGTTGGTCATTTTGGATCAATATTTGTAGATACACAGTGTTTCAAAATATAGATTAAAATCATTTTATTTAAACCTAAGAAAAATTTATTATATTATAGTTTTAACTATTTGTTTCTTGCACTTTGGTTCCTCCTTTAAGAGTTCCTATTATTTCTGCATTGGATCTCATTTGTCTACATTCAACAGTGTCACTTCTCAATCTTTTTTTTTTTTTACATCTTTAGTCATTACTTTTTTCCTCTTAGTACTCTATGGTTAAATGTGAGAATGTGAGTCTTTATTTCTCTTTATTTAGTAATGATGGATGCCACCTCCTCTCAGAATTGTTCTCAGGTTTGCCTGCTGTGCTTTGCAGTGAGTACCTGCAGACTCTACTGGGTCCTTCTATCTGCAAGGCTGTCAGATGTTCTACTGCTTCCCTCAGCTTTCCTCTGCATGGACATCGAAACATCTAGGTATTGTAGCTGTTTATGGTTTGAGGACCTTCAGAACAAACACCTGCTTATGTACTTTCATTGTAAATGTTGTCCATAGATTGTAGTTTTCCTATCAAGTTTTACTATCCAATTTTTCTGCCTCTTCTTACTTGGGAATTTGGGAAGATTAAAAAACTTATTTCCAGTGCTGCCTATATTACCACAGAATCTCTTTGATTTGTCTTCTTTTCTTTGAAAACACTCTTTTAAACAAGAATCTGGGCCTAGAGATGTTCTTTGCTATTGAATTGGCCATGGATTTTACTTTTGCCATGCATAGAGCTAGTCTAGTCCTTTATCAGGCATGGAGCTAAGAAATTAGATAATAAATTAAATTTGAGCATGATCAATTCTAAATCCAAAGAATGACTAATAAGAAATAGTATACATACCACACGAAACAATCAGCAAAATGCATATTATGAAAAATTCTACAGGACAGTGATTCAAGCCCTGTCTTTTAATAGCATGCTTTTAAATTACTTAGTGGGACAGTTTATTATAAACACAAAAAGCAAACAAACAAAAACTAAAGAGAGATCAGCATGGGGAAAATCTATAAATTAGAATTAAAGGACACCAATCATGATGTATTCATCCTATGTTTATCCTGATTCAAACAGACATTTGCCACATGATATTCCTGAGACAATCAGAAATTTGAAAATTCAAAAGCACCATTTAGTAGTGATGATTAAAATATTTATGATGATGAAGTTTAAAGGACTAAAACTCATAGGTGACAAATAGTTACTTTAGAGGGGAAAAACAGGGACTTTCATATATATTGATTGGTTATCATGTGCCAGGCATTATACTAAGCAATGTATGTATATTGCCACATTTAATCCCCAAGACTCTGGGGTAGGGTTATATCAACATATGTTACTTATAAGAAGAAACTGATTTCCAAGTTCCTAACTAACCTGCCCAAGCTCACAAAAATTAGTTAAGTGAGAAGTGGAGATTTAAAATCAAGTGTGTTTCTTTAAGGCTCTACCAATGATCCTCTTTTACAAATTGTAAAGGGTGGGGGGAAGTGAAATTAACAAAAGCCAGTCATGTACATGTCTCAAGTTAGTGTAGCTCATAAATTGATCTTATCATCTGCACTGTAAACAGCTATCTGAGAGTTCAGGAACCTGGATCCTTGACTTGCCACAAAGTCCCTTCGCCCAATTTCCAAGAACAATGTCCCATCATCCTTTGGAAAACAGTGTTCTATCACCCTTTCCTTAATGTGTGTTGTCTGGAAACTGTAAATTAAGTCATTCTATATGCTCTTAGCAAAGAGTTGAGTCACTGCCCTCAGCCTAGTGGAATGGCATTCTAGAAATTTGAAACCTGAATGGATTGATGCCAGGACAAAAAATTGTTCTTTATGGATTTTGTCAAATGAACTCTAAGAAGATAACCAACTTGTTGGCACCTGCCACTCGGACCCCTGGAATTACCCTGTGCCCTGTCCATGTTCAGAGCTTGGATTTCCAGATTATGGTTCATTCTATAAGGTATGATGTACACCCTTTGTACATTCTGTGATACTTCTGTACCCATTTTGCATTTATTAGCCAGAGATAACATCTGTAGTCTATTAAAGGAAACAAATTTCAATGACATTTGTTATAGCATGGCAAGGAAGACTCCATTCAAAGTGATGGGGATGTCACAATGGGTGCAAAGACCACTGCAATAGGGTCTTACAGTGAGGGAGACAGGTTGGAATCAACTCCAAATACAATAAGGAAAAGTGGGGATTTATAACCAAGGGGCATGGAGGGAGTTGGTGAATAGAAAATTACTAAGAGCATCAGAGGTAAGTGGGGTTCTGGCTTACCTGACCCAAGAGGATTCTTGCTGTGGACAGGCCAGGGTGAGTGAACATTACATGGGACATGGTGAGGGATGAGGGACCTCATTAGACATTGAGAGTGATCAGATATGAAGGATGGGAGGATTCTAGCTAAGCAGATGATTCTTACTAAAACTGGATGATGCACATAATCCAAAAGTTATGCTTAGCTGAAAAAGAGTTCAGGGATGCTGAGTAGAGTTTGGTCAATGAGAGACCCTCATTGTCTACTAACAGAATAAATTGGCAAAGAATCTCCTTTTCAAAACTTTAGTCAGGTTCCTCTGCATCCCCTAGGCCTTGACTTTGGCATCCGTCCTTACCTGGCCTGCATTGCCCAGTTGTGGCCAAAATCTTGCCAAGTCAGTTTATGGAGAATCTTTCACCCAGACACCAAATCTGATCATCATTGACATCTGATCAAATTCCTCATTCCCTCCTTTGATTTCTAAGCTATCGACCTTCCTTCCTTCCAAAAATTCTCTTAGGTGTGCTTAACCAGAGCCCCCAACTCCCACTGTTTCTGTTAGTAATGTTTCATCTAATGACCACTCCCCATCCTGGGCTATCAGTTCAGTTCAGTTCAGTCGCTCAGTCGTGTCCGACTCTTTGCGACCCCATGAACCGCAGCACGCCAGGCCTCCCTGTCCATCACCATCTCCCGGAGTTCACTCCGACTCACGTCCATCAAGTCAGTGATGCCATCCAGACATCTCATCCTCCGTCATCCCCTTCTCCTCCTGCCCCCAATCCCTCCCAGCATCAGAGCCTTTTCCAATGAGTCAACTCTTCGCATGAGGTGGCCAAAGTACTGGAGTTTCAGCTTTAGCATCATTCCTCCCAAAGAAATCCCAGGGCTGATCCTGGGCTATACTAAGATCTTTTTTCCACTTTTGCAATAGTTCCTGAATGAAATCTGTTTTTGCCACTCTAACTACTGCCTGGCTCCAGTTTTTCTTTAATAAAATACAGTGATTATGTTGGTTGTTTCAAAATGAGAACATAGGGAATTGTATATGGTTTTCTCCTCTCTTTATTTAAGTGGTATTTCACTTCCCTGCTTCATGTGCAGGGGACATATCTTCCACATCCTTCCTTATCCCTATGACTCTTCTGCCTTCCCTGTTAGGAGGTAAGAAGCTCTGTCACTCAACAGTCACCTTATGATTTAACATTTTCCTTCATGTATATATTTATCAAAGAATAAAAGATTAAGCTAAGGCACTTTATAGAATCCAGTAATCTTTTGCAAAGTCAAAGATGCAGGCTGTATACCCTTGGTGCCCCAAAAGCTCTGGGCTATTGCAACATCAAATAGGCTTTAGGTTATTTTAAACAGACTCCTTCCTGGGTCTTAACTTTTTGGTTTTGTTTCTAATGGAAGGGCAATTTAACAGCTGACCGATTTAGAAAGAGAATAAAATAATGCTACAAAATATCTGATAACATCCACCAGAAGGCAACCCTAGTGCTGAAGCTAAGGGGAGAACCTTTGGAAATGGAGAGATTAAAGTGAATCGACTTCCAAAAAGAGTGGTTCTTACAAAATGGTGAGGCAGGCATGATTCTCAGTTTCTAACTCACACAAGCAAGACATTGCCTCTTCTTTTCAATTACATCAGTCCTCATGTATCTGATGAAAATCTACCTTCATAGTAATTGAAGTCCATTCTTACTACCTTTCCATGGGGCTTAGAATTCTGATGCCTTCCTCAGTCCCTGCAAATGAGGAAAGAGCATCTAAACTCCAACATATCTTAGTTGCCTCTGGCATCGGCATTACGAAAGGTTTTCAGTAGACAATTAAACACCAGCACTCTTTTTTGTGGGCCATTGTGAGAAGAGAGCAAATTATCCTATATGGGGTGTTTAGGCTCTCTGGCTCCATGTGTGTAAATAATGACTATGTGACAGCTGAGATCACTTACAGCACTGTGCAAGCAGGTCACGAGGTACTCGCTTGGTCACCACTACTTTGTGTGGCACGGATATGTGAGCTCCACCCAAAAAAACAGTGGGAATTACTGCTGCATCACAGCTGTGTCTATTGATCAGCCAGTAGCGGAGAGAATATAGCATGTCTGCTGTTTATGGCTGCGGTGTCAACCGGGAGAGAATACTGTTATGTCTGCTCTGTCAACCAGGAGAGCGGTCGTGTGCAGTTGTGTTGTGTTATGTCATGTCTGCTTCTATGGCTGCTGTGCCAGCCAGAAGAGGATAAATGTGTCTGCAGTTCCTATGGCTCCTCACGACTTCTTTCAGCCACTTAACTCATGCCTTGTCTAACTTGAGTTCAGTGAACAGTGAAGACTGCGTGAACAGCAAGACAACTGGTGCTGTGAACAGGATGAGAAGCAATACTGCTATTATAAAGAGGGCTCTTTGCGGAGCCTGGGAACCCCATTATTAGTGCTCCTGATCCCCTGAGACCACCATAGCATCTCTAGGATCTCACCTTCTCTCCCAAGAGATGCAGAAGAAATTGTAAATGCTGTTGATATTGTAGAATTCCTAGGCCCATCTCTGCTTCTCAGCTGATCTCTCTCTCCCTTGCCCATTCAGAATGTCTTGCATGCATTATCTCCTCTGCAGCTGAGGCTTATGTACAAGATAGGCTGCCAAAGGCTGCCTCTCTTTCAGGCCAAAATCCTCAAGGTAATTTCAAAGCCTTGATATGTGCTAGAAATATGGAGCAGATACTTGAGGAAAATAGAATAGATATTTAAAGTCAAATTGATGCCTCCAATTTCTCAGCATTTGTTCAGCGATGTATGTGACTAATAAACTAGGTTTTTTTTGTTGTTGTTGTTTGTTTGTTTTTTGATGGAAAACATCTGCTTCCCCTGTTCTAGTTCCTGCATTAAACCACAGAATGCTTGGTCTATTGAAAATACAGTAGCCTTCCTCTGCATCCCCAGGGGATCACTGGGGTTTCCGCCTGCTCCAGAGTCCCTGCATATGGAGGGCTGATGTAAGGCCAGGGCTGCCCTGGATAAAAAGAAGGACTGAAAGGTGGGTGTCCAGATTAGTGTGATGATGAGAGTGCTTACTCAGTTCTGTTAACTTAGTTTGGTTAGCGAAGTATAAAATTTAGATCCAAAGCACAATGTGTTAGTTAATCTATAGATCGTCGTGGAATTCAGTGGCCTCCTTTTCAAGGATGCTACAAAGCCTCCATAACATCCAGCACCTCTGCAGTTTCATACTTTGTAACAATGGGCCTTTAAAGTCCCCAGAGCATCACCGCTTAGATGAAGACACACAGCTCACTACCATTCTGCTTTGATTCAGGAAAACCTGAAGAGGAGCTTCTCAGATATAATTTCAATGAAATCTAGCAAGATGATGCCTCATGTGCTTTGGAAATGTAAAGAGAAGATCAACACAGTTCATTTTTCCTGATCAGACACTGAGGTAATTAAAAACCTAAAGATGCTATGGAGAAAATCAACCTCTGAGGTTCTTCTGAGTCTCTATTTTGAGCCTCTAAGATGTTGCTTGGAATGTAAACTTTCTAACTGCCAGTGCCTGCATTTCAAAGACCCCCACTGAAGTCCTGTGATGAATAAAGGAGAGAGGGAATATGAAATCACAAATGCAAACCTGGCTTTGAAGAACTCTTGGACAAATGTTTCACTCAGAAGTGTTGAATCAGAATTCTTTCTCTTTTTTTTTATTTCCTAGATTGTGAGTTGAGTTACCTGCTCAATATGTTATGCACATTTGAAAAGCAATTTGAAAGCAATATTGTAAAATGCTATAAGCCAACACTCCTGTAGTCTCTAAAATTTAATTTCATATCCAGAAGCTGTAAAGTAGAACTTCAGTGGGTCCAGTCTGATATAAAAATTTTAAATTAATAGAATTCCCCAAATTGCCAGGATATGCCACCAATCAATATAGTAGATTCATATTTGAATTGTTTGTGAATTCAACTAAAATTACACAATAACTAAACCCAAGGGCAGTAGAGAACATTCCAGCAGGTTTGCTCTGTTCCTATCCTACCCAGAGTGCCTCTGCCCCAGGAAGAGCAGGTTAAATCAAGAGTGGATTTGTTGTAGAAAAGAAGCCAATTCTGACTCCATGTTGGAAGTTTCTTTGACTTGGTTTCCATTGCATTGGTTATTACAATCATACATAATGGCCTGCCTCAAAAGACACTGCCCCTCTGCCTGACTGCAAACTAAAGTGCCTTTGTTCAACTCATAGAGAGATAATTTGACCCTGCCCACCTATGAATAGAAGAGATTAACATATCCCTTCCAAAGGCTGACCCTTCCCAGAGATGTTTTGCTAGACTGAAGACCCTTTGTCTTTCTCACTGACTCTCCCTCTGTATTCTGCCTTTTGACTTGAGTTCTCACTGCTTCTTTCTCTCTGACTCTATAAAAGAATCTGGCATCCAGATCCAGACAAGATGGTTACTTTGAGACATTAGTCTGCCATCTTCTTGGTCAGCTGGCTTTCTGAATAGTCGTACTTTGCCTCAACATCTTGTCCCTTTGATTTAGTGGCCTCTTGTGAAGCAAGCAGAGTGAGCTTGGATTTGATAACAAATTTACTGCTTATACTTCTCACTCCCCGTGAATCTTGCATGAAATGAGCACACTTCCAGGTTAAAGGTGAATCTTAAATTTCATAGGAGATCAGAACATGCCATTCTGAAATGCCTCACTTTTGCATAAGGGTTATCTGGTGTTATGCCCAAGCCTGAGTCGTATACAGGTCTCAGAAAATAGGCCCTGCCAGAAACGAAAAGAAAGACAGAAAAAAACTTACCAGCTGCAGATGACTCTCCGGATCGGTCTTCCCGTGGAGCCAGTGGGAGATCCAGGTTCAGCTCCCAAATGTTACACCCAAGTCGCAAAATCTCCCAATGACCACCAGGGAGCCGATATCCGATGCAAAAGCAAGAGAGTTTTTATTACCAAGCTCGAGCTGGGGCTCCCACCGATACCAGCGCAGTGGCTATAGGGAGGAGCCCCGAGCTCTGGGTTTCATTGCTTATATAGGGTATTCTAGAGCGAAAATTTTGAAAAAATGGGAGTTTCCGGGTTGGGAGACGTCTAACTGGTTACCTTCTGTGGAAGGGTTAGGTGTTGGATTCTGATTGGTTTTCATTTCCCGGGCTGGCCACGGCTTCCGATTGGTTCCCATTTCCCAGGCTTGCCACGGGTTCTGATTGGTCCCAGGGTGGTGGGGTGAGGTTAAAGGATTTCCAAAAAGCTCTTTTCCAGGAATTTTTACAAAATGGAGTCTTCTTTAACAAAATGGAGTAGGTTAGGTCCTTCACTGGAGCTGGAGACAACTGAGAATCAGCAGACACCACAGGTCTCTGCCCTACTCACCATTTGCCCAAAATCAGGCTTAGAGATATACTTCATCAGAGAATCTTAATAGCTCAGAGAGAGCAGGAGAGGACTCCAGGTGACAAAACTAAACAAACAACTGTTTCGTTCCATTATTTCCCCTCATATATTTACTTTTCTATATCTGCCACCCCTAAAAGCTGGATACCCTTTTCCTGTGTCTTTTCATATCTGTACAAATATGTTCTTATATGTAAGTCCAAGTTCGAATCAGTCCTTTGAGTTACTCATCACTGAGTGCTCACATCTAAGTACAATGCACACATTCATAAATTCTGTTTGCTTTTCACTCTTTTATCTTCCTTTGTCAATCTAATTATCAAAGCCCCAGCTAAAAAGATATGGCAAGTGTTCTTTTTCTTTCCTTATAATTTTAAAATGAATGGTTTCAGTTTAATTGATATTCAAAGTAAGAAGCTGACTGCATCCATAGGAGGGAAGAAAACCACTGTAAAACTGTGTTGTGATCTGTGCACATGTTGGAAAAGAATTTCCAAACATGAGGCAAAATGAGAAGGGAATAAAGTTTATTAGATTGGAGGATACAGTTAGAACAGGGGGGTTGGCTCAGGGGAGAGTTTAACACTTTCACAGGCTAATGGCCAATTTTTATACCTCAAGACAGAAAATTCCTACTGGAGTGGTGGCATTAGGTGATTGGTTAGGATGCTATAGGGTGGCTAATATGTTGGCTATTTTACCTAATATGGGGTCAGGAAACTGGCCAGTTTAGATCCTGAGGCTCATGGCAGCAATTGCTGTGGGAGTTGGTCAGTTCCAGAGATATTTATCCTGTGACCTTGGTATAAGGCTCCACAAATCGGTAGAGAAAGTTTATCCTTCAAGCTTAACTTCCAAATTGTCCTTTTCCCAAGAAGTTAATCTTCTTGTGTAGTATTGCTTACATGATTTTCCCTTATGCAGACTCTAAGCATGGATGGGGTGTGTGTGTGCTCATGTGTGGTATATGTGTCATACATGAATGTATGTATATGTGTGTGTATATATATGTAAATTCTAGAATGAAATTTCATTATCTACTGAGTCTAATAAAAATTTCTACCTAGAGTGGGATCACATACTACATGAGAGCTCTACTTTCACATCATTAGAAATCCAGGGACCCTCAACCTTGCTCTCCTTTTCAGCTGCGAGAAAATCCTTCCTTCCTTAGATGTCTGCACACATGTTTCAGGATTCAGCAAGCTCTGCTCTGGCCTTCCTAATATCTGATTTGTAAGGTGGTAAAATTCCTCTCACTTAATTATCACTAAAATGTGGCTTATCTCACTCTTGTACTCCAACTCATGGTAATTAATTTGACTGAAACTCATTTATCAGGCGGAAGTTGAGCTGTCCAGATACCTATTCCTTGAATCTCCTTTCCTGTCCTAAATCATCCAAGTGCCAAAGGGGTACATTCTCTGCTGCTTCCTCAGGTCAAAAAGACATCATCTTTTATTAAGTAAATTCCCAAGTAACTTGTGAATCTTAGCAACAGCTCCATGACCCTGGCCTGGAAGGCATAATTATCTTAATGGCCTTTTGACTGAGCATCAGTCTCCCATTGTTAAAAATGTGTTCACTGTGTGACAGGAAAGCCCACCCACCCTGCCTTGCACAGCAAAAGATAATTAAAAGAGAGAGTTCTCTTGCAATAAAACTCAAGGCAGAGAGGTGAGCTTTCTGCGTGATAATGAAAAAAAGCCATGATAATAAAAATAAACCTCTGCTAAGCAAAGGTTAATTGGGGGAACAGCAGCAAGACTGACTGTGTCTGATGTTATCTGTGTTGAGGCAGTGGTCACTCTCCTCTGAAGTCCCTGAACTCTGTGCTGGCATTAGGCTTTATGTTTCAGGGAAGTGCCAGGTTTTCATCCAGGACTACTGAATGGCAATGTGTTGCTCTCTGCTCCCTGACCAAGGAATGGTCCACAGAGCTGGGTAAGGATGCCAAGAAAAGCAACAATAATGCCCTACTGATGCCCCAAGAAAAAAATAATGGGGCTTGAATTTTCCCTTGGGAAAGAATTGGGGAGTGTGGGGGGGGAGAAAATGGGGGAGAAAATGTGTTGATTTAAAAATTACACGGCATGAGAGTTATGAGTTAAGATTTATTGGGGGCAAAATGAGGTCTACAGCCTGGGAGACAGCACCTCAGTGGCTCTAAGAAACTGCTCCAAAGAGGTATGGGGGAAAGTCAGTAGTATATGTGGTTTTAGTGAAGGGTAGGGGGAGGGTCATGCAATCAAGCACTTACCTTTACAAAAGGATTTCTGCTGTCACCCTGAAGGGATTTGGTGCTTTTCTAGACATGAGGAGATGCAAGGATTGGGCTAATAAAATCAGTTCCTGAAAATATCTATCTGAAGACTGATTCTGCCAGTTTTCCTGGAGCGTGGAGTGTCTCATTCATGTCCTCCACTCTGAACTTCCTACAGGGTGCGTCAGAGGTCTACAACTGAAGCAGCCCAGGCTCCAGTTCTCACAGAGCCAGATGGCAAATGCCCTTGGCAAGTGCCAATTCACAGTTGACAGATGTGAGCCTCTGCCAGATGTACTGGGTAAAGTGATGCTGGGGAACATGTTTGCACAGCTGGGCAAAGGAGCTTGGACTATGCATGATATGAGTTTACTGGGTCAATTTCCAATGAAATTCCATGAGGAAGAAGCCCCGGAACAGTGGCCTCTAATCCCCCAGAGACCTATAAAGAAGGCTTAGAGAAAGCAGTGTTGAAAGAAAAATCCATGGTTAGCTGTACCCTGGCAGAGCTGATGGAAGCTCTCAGGCCTTCACTGGATTCTGTGGTGGCTGCTCCCAAACCACAGTCAGGTGACAGGTCAGGGAGGTAGCCTTGTTCCATGCCACCAAGTACCAGCAGCTCAGGCTACTTATGCGGAATGCACTTGGGTGTTTGGGAAGGAGGAGAAGCTGGAGGGGAAACTGAATACAGGATAGCGAAAGGACTTAGAGGCTGGCGGGTCAGGAAGCATTCTCCAGAGCCATGGGGAACTTGGGCTAAAGATTAGGGATGAAACAACTATTCGTTGCATGATGGTTCTCATTTCTGGGCTTTCCTGGTAGCTCAGCTGGTAAAGAATCTGCTTGTAATGCGGGAGACCTGGATTCTATCCCTGGGTTGTGAAGATCCCCTGGAGAAGGGATAGGATACCCACTCCAGTATTCTGGCCTGGAGAATTCCATGAACCATACAGTCCATGGGTTTGCAAGGAGCTGAGCATGACTGAGCAACTTTCACTTTCACTTTTTCTCATTTCTAGAGTATGAATTGATGAGGATATAGAGTGTCCAGGAAACATTCTCCATATTCACGGCCACTTGGCAGCTATAGGCCAATGTATTGAGGGCACCCCTCATGATCCTAGCGTATGGCCCAAGCATACTTTGATGGAGGGAGAAGGCAATGGCAACCCACTCAAGTACACTTGTCTGGAAAATCCCATGGACGGGGGAGACTGGTGGGCTGTTGTCTATGGGGTCGCACAGAGTCAGACACGACTGAAGAGACTTAGCAGTAGCAGCAAGCGCTACTAATTTTCAGTTGGTTAGTGATCCTCACTTCTTTGCAGACTTACCATTGGGGTGCTTTAGGTATGCACCCAATACCTTGGATATAGTGTTACTATATCAAAGTGAGTTGTGTGATCCTGTAACCTCTGAGAAGCCAGAGCCTCCATTCTGGTGCATGCACCAACTGAAGTCAAGTGCCTCTGGCTGTCCCTGTCTTCGAGTCTCCAGTAGCCCAAGGTACCAACTGGTCATTATTCTTCTGATATAAGCACTTGTGTGAGTATAGCCTGATGAGGGAAGCCACTTCAATATGGGCTGTTTGTGATTTTTCAGCCCAATGCCCCCTGGGGAGATAAGTCAGCAGAAGTTTCAAGCTCTGTGAGCTTCTGAGAAATGAAAGGAGACACTGAAAGAAAACTATAAACTATGATTCATCCTTGGGTAGTGACACAACCGCCAGTGCTTCAAGGAGCCTCCTAAGTTTGCAGTCTAAGATGGATAATCATGTCAAAAATCTAGAACACTATCTCGGTTGGGCACATAAGGTAGGATACATTTAAAGTATGATGTATGCGGATTGTCAGACTATAAATCAAAGGAACACAGCACACCAATATCCTGTGCGTTTAGTGTATCCTAGACTTTAGGGTGGTATTCACCCATGGATCCATGCCATCGTTTTGCAGAATAAAAATAGCAGACAGGAAAGTCTGTTGCTGATATATTTAAGGGCACCGGTTGGTGACAGAGCTGCCTTTAGGCATCCGAGGTTTGGCAGCCAGGCTCTGAACAAAGGGGGATGCCACTTACTCTGATTCACATGGGAGAGGGTAGAAGAAGCCAATGAGCTTGTATCTTTATTAGTAGGGAAGTAGCTTGCCACTTGCAGAACTGACTTGTGAATCCAGCATAGAAGGCAAATGAGTATTGTATACAGCAGGGGTTTGAACTTCACTCTGCAGCAGAACCACCCAGACGGCTTATGAAAACACACTTGTTGGACCCCCCCAGCACCCATGACGTTTCCAATTCAGTAGGTCTGAGGTAAAGCCAACGGATTTGATTTCTTAATAGGGTTCAAATAATGCCAATGATGTGGGTCAGTGGACCCCACTTTGAGAACCACTGCTGTCTATCGTAAGGATATGGAAGAGCAAAAGTCACTGCTAGCTGGGGGACCTCTCTGATAGAGCTGATATCTTTCATAAAATAGATTCATTTGCTCTACAGAGGGCCCAGAAGCAGAGAAGGGGCATATGTAATACAAATTATTTTTATGCATTTGAATGTCTCTATAGTATTGTTTGCATTTATGTAAACATCTTTGCTAACATATGCTCTGCAGCTGAGAAGTTTCACTACCCCTGATAGTAAATGTGATACTGTTGTATTATATGAGTGAATCTATAAAATTGAAGATATTCAAAAGTGTTTCTTTGAATAGCCAGATTTGCATTACTCTTGGGAACCTATCTTCACTAAAATAAAACATTGGGTCAGAATATTAAGACCATTGCCACAGAGTTTGCATATGAGTGAGGACAAATACATAGTCAGGGAGTAAGGCAAGATTACAATAGTAAAAACGGCAGCACTGGTTCACTTGTGCTGCTGCAGACTAGAGCATGTTAATATCTCTTTACAATAATATTCGGATCCTGTCTATGTCAGCATTCAATTTCACTTGGGATTACACATTAAGTGTCTAAGTCCATACCCTAAAGCAAGAAGACTGATTATCATTCTACGTTTCTAAGAAAAAAAGAGATGGTTAATATGAACAAGAAACAGTTATTTGACACAATTCTAACTTGTTTGTCTTTTTCCTTTCAGTTTATTATATTTTGAAAATGTTCAAACACAGAAATGTTGAAAGAATGAGAAGGTGAACATTTACACGACCACCACCCAGGTTCTACATTTTTCTATACCTGCTTGTGTGCTTATCTGTTCATCCATCCTTCCTTCTATTCACTCTATTCACTCTATTCATCCATCCGTATGAATTAACATTTTTGATGCATTTCAAAATAACCTACAGACATAATTTTCTTTCACTCTGAAATACTTTGGCATGCAGATCACCTTGAGTTCAATATTTGTTATCTGTTTTATATTATTTGTGGTTAAAAGTCAAATCTGAAGAAGACCATTTAACGTTTTGACAAATGCATGCACCTGTATAACCCAAATCCCTACCACCATATAGAACTTTGCATCCTTCCAGAGGATTCCATTGTGCCCCTTCCCAGTCAGTTCCAGCCACCTCCATCCTACCAGCAGGACCCCTATTTATATCTTTTCAACCATTGATTAGTTTGCCTATTAATCGGTTCATTTTTTTCTCTCTTGTGCAATTGAATAAAAGACAATTTTAAAGATTTTGCTTTCAGACTAATGAAACTTCAATGTTTCATTGGATACTCATTTTTTTTTAATATTTAGGAACAATTTCTAATAACAGTAGAGAAAAGTTCTCACAAACAATGTCAAGAAAAATTTCTAATGTGTTTGAGGACAGTGCAGTCTCTTAAAGGAAGCAAATCTTGCCAAAAGGGAGCAGGATTTATTGTGTTCCTCAAGGTAGCATGACTGTTGAGGAGAGAAAAAAAAGGAAAATTCATTTGTTGGATATTGCCTGAGGGAAAATCAAAACAACTCTGTGTTTTCATTTGTCCATGACATGATGGTGTTTTGTTTCTCTCACATCACAGGGCAGCAGAGCATTTTTCTTCCCACGAGCTCTGCTTGAGTTCTTCTTCCCTGTTTTACTTTCAGAAGGCACTTGCCTGAGACAACAGGACTCTCTTCAGGCTGCATGATTTAATCTGCCAAGTGAGATATTTCAGAATCCAGAGGCTTCTAGGGCCTTGCCTCCTGGAGAACACAGAGGATTTACCATAGATTATTTCCAGTGGGCTGCCCTGGCAAGCCCAGAATAGAAACACAGTGGGCAAGTGGCAAAATGCATGTCTCATCTCTCTTCTCTGTTCTTGTTCAGCAAGTCAATTGAAATTGGAACATTGTGTTTGTCAAAACCCCGCATTACTCTGGCTGTGTAAAGCAGCGTTCCCACACTTTAATCAATCCTTATTTTGCCATCAGCTACAAATATTAATTCACTTATTCACTCATTCATTCATCAATTTATCGATTCCTAGTATTGGTTGTCTCCCCAGGTGTCATTTGTTCAGCAGGAATATAGTGGGCCATGAAAAAGAAAAGGCTTCTGCCTGCCTAGATAGTCTACTTTAGGGAGAAGAAATACCCAGAGAAACATGTTAAAATTTTATATATTGCTGTGAATCAAAGAAATTCAAAACTAAGGCTCACGTAACATGGGATGAAGAGAGAGAGAGAGCAACAATCTAGAGTGTAATCATGGGAAGCTTTTTTGAAGTTGAAGCTGTTGCAACCAATATTCTAATAATGAGAAGAGATGGTCATGTGATGGTCTGGTTGGGACTTTCAGGCAGAGGGGACAGGAATTGGCAACACCTTACTTTTATCTTGGGTTTCCCTGGTGGCTCAGAGGTTAAAGCATCTGCCTGCAATGCAGGAGACTTGGGTTCGATCCCCGGGTTGGGAAGATCCCCTGGAGAAGGAAATGGCAACCCACTCCAGTACTCTTGCCTGGAGAATCCCATGGAAGGAGGAGCCTGGTGTGCTACAGTCCACGGGGTCACAAAGAGTCGGACATGACTGAGCGACTTCACTCCACTTTTATCTACTTCCCTGGTGGCTCAGACAGTAAAGAATCTGCCTGCAGTGTGGGAGACATGGATTCAATCCCTGGGTCAGGAGGATCCCCTGGAGAAGGGAACAACATCCTACCTCAGTATTCTTGCCTGGGAAATTCCATGGACAAAGGAGCCTAGCTGGCTACAGTCCATGGGATTGCAAAGAGTCAAACCTGACTTAGCGACTAACATTTCATTTACTTTTGTCTACCATCACTTTTACCTTGGTCCAACTAACTGGTCTACCATGATGTATGGTGCTCTGGTATACTATGTCTTTCATACTAAGCTTTCTATAATGTAAACCATATTCCATCAATTACCCTACCCTCTTGTCATTCTCCTCAAAATGTCCCATAGCTCTCTACTACTTTTTCGGGGATACAGTCCTTAACGTAACAACAGGCAACCAGACCATCCAGGGCCTGCCTTGCATTCCTCTCCAGCTACATGTTACAACACAATTTCCTGGTCCCACTGGCCTTCTTTTAGTCTTCCAGTCCACTGGGCTTACATAAATGACATTTCCCCAGTGTCAGAGTGGCCTATTTATTCCTCTATTTTTGAATTAATTCAATTTCATCCTGTAAATTGAAAATCATTCATCATTATCCCAAGAAAGCCTTCCCTGACCTATTTTCTAGAACCAAATGTCCAAATTACATGTTTTTAGGGAATAATTGTCTCCCATGTATAGCACTTCTCACTTCAGTAATTTTCAATATAGTTTAGTTTATTTGGTTTACATCTGTCCATAAGATTCTACATTTGTAAGAGGAGCCTCCCTGGAACATTACTTAGAACATAATTTTTCTTTTTTTTAAGTGTTAAATTGATTAATCATGAATAACTTCTGTGAATTTGAAAGTTGTCAGCATAGAGAAGACATTCTAAGAATTACAAAGGATGAGCCCACCTTGGGAGATGATAAGCAGAATCAGTACTGGGCACCTGAGCTATGGGACCAGTCTACCTTTACAGAACCAAAGAAGAAGGAGGGTCAAACAAGGAAATAGAAGTGGAGCAGCCAGAGGGGCACTCCCTGAAAAGGGAAAGGGGAGAACTGTCTCCTACATCAGGAAAGGAACTCTCCTAGTCTATTTGGGCTACTGTAACAGACACTTACAAGCAAAAGAAATTTACTTCTCACAGTTCTGGAGAACAATTCCAAGATTAAGTGACCAGATTCAGTGTCTGATGAGAGCTCTCCATCTGGTTCAGAGATGGCCATCTGCTCACTGTGCCCTCGAGGCAGACAGGGCAAGAGAGCTCCCTGGGGTCTCTTTATGAGGGTGTTAATTCCATTATGAAGGCTCCAACCTCAAGACCTAATCACCTCCTAAAGGCCCTACATCCGAATACCATTACATTGGAATTAGGTTTCGATGTATGAATTTGGGGAAGCAAAACTTTCAGTCTATAACAGAGAGTGTACTGAAGAAGAGAGAGGTCAGTCAATTCTTTGGAATGCTGCTGTATATGCCAGTGTTTTAGGAAATAAAGAAACAGAAAAAGAACATAAATGGAAATAATTCATATACATAAACACACACACATGCTTGCATACTATGTTTGGGAAATGTTCTTAGAAGACTTTTAAGCACCTAACCAAACTGTGCTTGAGTGTGAGTGTGTGCGTGTTTGTATTTAGGAGAGGGAGTGATGAGCATTATTAAATAATCCTCAGGTCTCAGAATTATATGTTTTATCAGTTGCTAAAAGAAGACAGATTTTTGTTTTGCTTAGTTTTTAAAACATTTTTCTTTAGATTTTGTGACAGCACTGTTCTAACAACGTATTCATTTTTTTGCAAATAATAAGTCATATTAAATCATCTTAAAGGAATCCTAAAGTAGAACTGAATACAAATTAGTTAAGTTACTATTTAATAAAGAAGGTATATAAGATACACATAAGAGGGCCCTTGGTAAATATTTTGAAAATAAGTTTTTTCTCCTGCAGAAATTATTTCTTATATTTAATATAAAATAAGAAATCTATAATTTTCTCAAAAATGTGCAGTTTTCATGACACAGCAGCTTCGTGTGTCGAAACAATCACAGGTGATGTGTAGAAATAGTACTTCTCTGGCGCTGCCCCCAGACTCTCTGAAGGAGCATTATTGACCCTTAAGTGGTCTTGGAAATCCAAATCCTGAATCCAGGGTACTCTTAAGAGTCCTTGTGGTCACCTGCCAGTGACCAATAAAGACTTCAGGGCTAGTGCTGGCTGCCTGATGTTTGCAGCAAAATCAGCATTTCTGCATGCCCCCAGACCCTTTCCCTGTGCAACTTCAGCCCCTCAAGGCTGCAGGCACCAGACCACTACTCTCCGTATTCAGAAAGATTTGATAAAACGAGATATTTTGTTTACAAGTGATTACTCTTTCATTGAATTGATCACAGTGGAAACAATCCATGCTTGGACTGGAAAACAATCTAAGCAAAAATACTTTTTCTATACTCCAAATAACAACCTGCAACCCTCATTTGCCAAGTTAAATCACAATATAATCTTCTTTGAAACCAAGAATTCAGATAAGCTCAAAATAATTCTCCCCATGAATCTGAGGCAAACAATTTCTGACCTGATCCTGAGCCACAGAGGGAAATTGTGAAACTGACTTCAGCTGGAGATAAAATCCCAAACTAGCCCATGAGATATACATTGATCAGAAATCAATAGTTTATATAAACGGGTCCAGGGTGGGTAGTTGGCTACTCATTGGAGTGACAAGTACGCTGAGACCTACTGTTTTTTCCCTTTTGCCTTCAACAGCTTCCTCTGTGACCCTCTAAACTTATTACTACATATTTAGCAATAAACATAAAACAAAGATAAACTAGGAACTGATCATAACACTTTTCATCTCTCCACATTTATGCTAGCTTAAGTTACTATTGGGCTTCCCTGGTGGCTCCGTGGTAAAGAATCTGCCTGCCAAAGGAGAGGCAGGTTCAATCCCTGGGTCAGGAAGATCTGCTGGAGTAGGAAATGGCAACCCACTCCAGTATTCTTGCTGGGATAATCCCATGGACAGAGGAGCCTAGCGGGCTACAGTCCATGGGGTCGCAAAAGAGTTGGACACAACTCAAACAACAACACAACAGAATTACTAGGAACTTATCTTCATGCATCGATTGGCTATTTTCTGTGAGCCTATGTGTGAAGATAATAGGCCTGTGTCTTTGGGAGAATAATAATTCTCTGAAAAAGAGAGTGAGCAGGAAACAAGAGAAGAGAGGCAGGGAAGCACTCTGTGTAGGTGATCACTTTTACTGAAATTGCAGAGCTGTAATTATCCATAAACTGAAAGGTTTAGATGGAACATTTTCAGGTCATTTCTACAGAACCTCAAGGGCTAGAATTATTTACAATACTTAAATATTTAGGTAAAATTTTCAGAAAGAAAAAACAATGTATCTTTCTTTCAGCCTTACTAAGCCTAAGGCTTTTTTTTTTTTTGGCCTAAGGCTTTTTTAAAACCTCACATACAAGTGTCACTTAATTACTTTTAGGAAAAAGGTGAGGTCAGAAGGCTTTTTATTATAGTTCAGCTTTCTGGGAAGAAGTAAACTCATGTTAGGCAAATGATAGAGAAAAGTTCTCTATTTCAAAACATGGCTAACGAGAGAGCAGTGTTTCTGGCTTGGGATGCACTGTATCAGGGCTACAGGAATTATATACTGTGTCACTGCTGTTCATCATTGGAAGAAACCTAACATTTCCCTAATGGGAAACAATTGCTGCAGAGTGGGCTCTGACGCCTTTATTTGTACTGAGGAGTGTAGCTACGTTCACCCTGTAATTACAGTGACACAACAAACCTTGGCAAACGTTGGCACAGCAGAGCAACCTTCATCGTCGCGGAGTCCTGAGATGCCGGCGTTCTTGGAGTCAAGCAATTTCTCTCAGTGGCTCACACTGACCTTCTGCGGTGTCATTTCCAATACTTCTAGGGGGCTGTGGTCCATCATCGTGTCTTAAACTTTCCTGACAGAGAATCCAGAATCAGTTTTTGAGACAGAGGGATCGAACCTCCTCCACAAATCAACCACATCGAAATCTCCAGGTTTAAGAATTTGAATGTGGACATACAGTTTTTGGAAACACTGAGAGATCCCTGGAGCTCCTTCCAGGTCTAACGGTCTATGAGGATCTCAGCTAGTCATTCTCAATAAAAACAGAGGAGCTGGCATTTGAGAACCACCCAAGGAGCCTTGTCAGAACACAGATTTCCTTTTTCTTCCAACCCTCAGTTACACTGAAGTCCCCGATGGAGTTGGTTGTACATGTGTTTTGAAGTGACTTCCAAAGTCATTACAGCCTCTCTAGGCAGCTGCTCATCTAGGACTTTGAGATGCAGGATGCCAGCTCAGGTGCTGCTCATCCAGGCAGTGTTTTGTTTTGTTTTGTTTTAATTGAGCACCCACCATTTATTTATTCAGAAAATTTTAGGGCTTATTGTTTCCTACTCCCACATGTTTCAAGTCAAATAAAACCATCGCGCACATCATAGAGTTTTAAGTTCTGAAGAACTTAAAATATAAACTTGGTGACACCATGCCCCATGACACTTACAGTCTAGTTAAACAAGAAAACAAACAAACAAAAAAAGAACAAAAACAACAAGGAAAATGCTTCAAAGAAAAGTGTATGTCAAGCAATCAGGAGACTCCAGTTCCAAAAGGGAGTGTGGTTGAGGCTTAAGTAACAATAAAGTCAGTAGTTGTCTTGAAGAAGACTTCACTCTACTCCTTGAGAAAGCAACAGTGGGAAAATACCAGGTAGAGAGAAAGGGAAGGCAGCATAATGTATGGGGAAACTGCTCTCTTAAGAAAACACAAAAATTAACAACAGTGTACTGTATTTTTTCTGGAAAATTTAATTTACCTCTGGCTTTTGTCAAATGGCATGCATTTTTATTCTGCTTCTGAAATCAAATTTGTGCATCTTTTGCATATACATCCTTTGCATGTACAATATTTGCACTCATGTCTACAACCTTGAATTACTATAAGTGCATGGAAATAATTATCCATCTTGAGAACTGACAAATGCATATCCATGTAATGAAGATAACCATCCTAACCAGTTTGCTCTATTAAGAAGGAAGAGTAAGAAAGAGAAGAGAAGAAGAAGAAGGTGGAAGGAGAGAGAGGGGGAAGAGGAGGGGAAGGAGGAAAGAACGAGAAATAAAAGAGGAATAATAAAAATAATAATGGAGGATTTGAGAATAGATGACTACTGTAAGCACCACCAAAATAAAAAACTGAAACAGAGGTGAGTCACCCACCTGATGAATCTTGCATAAGTGAGAAAAATATGGAAATAGATTGGTCAAAGTCCACGTGAAACTCAGGAGCATTGAGTAGAGAGTTGTCCTAGACTGTTTACTGTAGGAAACTGGGCTTGGCACATTCACATGTTTTTCATTTTACTTATACATGGAACTTTCTGGAAGTAACATCTGAAAGTAAGTGGCAAACTAATCTCACCTTAGGTTAGCTAACCTTAAGGGATAGTGTGCCAAGACTCTGTTTGTTCCATTCCCTAAAAGAAGTGGTAGGAAGCAGGAGGGGGTCACCCCCAACAAAACTCCACCATTGCTTTGAAAATCGCTGAAATTTATGAGACTTGATACCACAATGATGGGATTTCTGTTGATCTCAAGATTCTAGTAATAGGAAGAGCAGCAAGTTGGGAGGCCGACTCGAACGTGAAGGTTGCAAGGAGGCCTGTCTTCTCTCAGTTCTTTACCATAATTGATAGGCATACACTGACCTCATCAATAGCTGGCTCCTGGCCCTCAAGTATCAGCCTTATACTCATGTTTCCACAGTGTCCTTGGCAGTACAGTCTTAATTCATGGTGAGGGAAACCTTTCCAAGTGAAATAAATGTTTGCCTCCACATGGGAAATATTTGAAATATACCCGCTGATTTAAGTTGTCAGGAAATTAGCATATATTTTAATTGGTTATAAGTACTATTGCCTAGTCATATAATGGTGCATTATGTTGTTATTAAAGGTAATTATTTTTATTGCCATTAAAAGATTTCCTCAGTTAAAAGTTAAAAAACTACTAGAAGTATGCAATACAGTATGATCTTATATTCACACATACAGACACACACAATACACACATTTACATACACAACCACACACCATACATACACATACATTCTATAAATATTTTAAATATGAACTTACACAAATTCATAATACTCTTACATTTTTGTATGATGATGTTAAAATTCTTCCTAGGAGTCAAGAAACCAAAATGCTAAGACTTGACCTAAGGATACTGTGGTTATCAATGATTTTCACTTTTTACCATTTCTTAGCTTTTCAAAGATGTGAATTTTTTCTCCGACTCAAGATGGATTATGACTAAAAAGCAAATGTTTCTTTGAGATATTCATAGTTTATATTGTTACCCTTCATTTCAAAAAGTTGCCAAGGGTGCATCACGTCCCTGTCAGGAGGAAGCATGAGCCGATCAGCATGTTCAGATGGAGAAGAAGGCTGCTGAAAGGAGAGAGAGGTGGCTGCAGATGCTGCAGGCTGACTGTGCTCCTTCCAGATGCAGCACACCACTCAGATACCAGATCTCATGTCATTTTGCTGCCCAGAGTTTGCCAATTGCCCATGACAACCAACAGTAATAGATGAAACTTACAGCACTTCTACCACCACAGTCCCCATCCCAAACCATCCTAGTGTGAAAAAGGGCATCACAAACTCTCATGGATCCACATGGGGAAGGGGATTGTGCAGGGCCAGGAAGTAGGCTTGTACCATTGGGGTTGAAAGCTCTAGGTCCTGAGAACCTTGCAGAGGGAACTGATAGGAGGACTATGCTGAGAAAGAACATGCCCTGTCAGTACCACCAACGCCAAACCCCATGGGGAATAAGAGACTGAAAGAAGGCTGGAGTAAGGACCTATAGGGCATGAGGTCTAGAGTACAGATGACAATTGTCCAGGTCCAGTGGTATTATGGTAAATCACTTCTCTCCTGAAAAAATAAAAATTTAAAAACACTAATTTGTAGGATTTTCAGATTTTAATGATATAATTCTCTATGGCCAACTTTAGGCTGCTAATAGCTATATGGTATAGGAAGGAAGAATTCAATAATGTTTAATACTAACCTCTAGCCAGCCAGCACAAGCTGACTCTACTTTGTTCCTAGTTTGGAAATGCCTATAAACAGACAAGTAAAAGAAATAAACATCATTCCCATTACTCAGAGACTGAGATGATTCTGATAAAGGTAATACCCTAAGCCTTTGTAAAATGTCATGGCCCACCCCTATTTTCCACCCACAAAATAGTCAGCAAATGTTTCTTCTTTCTTAATAGCCTCATAAAAGATCCTCCTCCTCCAGGCATATCACTCTAGTCTTTGAATTCCTTTTTCTTTTTTAAAATTGGAGTGTAGTTGATTTACAGTGTTGTGTTAGTTTCTGCTGTATAATGAAGTGAATCACCTATTTGTTGTTGTTGTTCAGTCACTAAGTCTCGTCTGACTCTTTGTGACCCCATGAACTGCAGCTTGCCAGGTTTCCTGGCCTTCACTATCTCCCAGAGCTTTTTCAAATTCATGTCCATTGAGTTGTTGATGCCGTCCAACCCTCACATCCTCTGTTGCTCCTTTCCCTTCCTGCCCTCCATCTTCCCTAGCATCAGGGTTTTTTCCTGATGTGTCTTCTCTTCACATCTGGTGGCCAAAAATTGAAGCTTCAGCTTCAACGTCGGTCCTTCCAGTGAGTATCTAGGGTTAATTTCCTTTAGGATTGACTGATTTGATCTTGTAGTCCAAGGGATTCTCAAGAGTCTTCTTCAGCAGCACAGTTCAAAAGCATCAATTCTTTGATGCTCAGCTTTCTTTATGATTCAACTCTCACATGACTACTGGAAAACCATAGCTTTGACTATACAGACATTTGTCAGCAATGTGGTGTCTTTCATTTTTAATATGCTGTCTATGTTTGTCATAGCTTTCCTTCCAAGGAGCAAGCATCTTTTATGGCTGTAGTCAATGTCCACAGTGATTTTGGAACCCAAGAAAATAAACCTGTCACTGCTTCCACTTTTCCCCCTTCTATTTGCCATGAAGAAATGGGACCACATGTTGTGATCATCAGTTTTTGAATGTTGAGTTTTAAGCCAGCTTTTTGTCTCTCCTCTTTCACCTTCATCAAGAGGCTCTTCAGTTCCTCTTCACTTCCTGCCATTAGGGTAGTATAATCTGCATATCTGAGCTTGTTGACATTTCTCCTGGCAATCTTGATTCCAGTTTGTGATTCATCCAGCCTGGCATTTCACATGATGAACTCTGCATATAAGTTAAATAGGCAGAGTGACAAGATACAGCCTTGTACTCCTTTCCACATTTTGAACCAGTCAGTTGTTTTATGTAAGATTCTAACTGTTGCTTCTTAACCCACATCCAAGTTTCTTAGGAGACAAGTAAGGTGGTCTGGTATTCTTATCTGTTTAAGAATTTTCCACAGTTTGTTGTGATCCACACAGTCAAAGGCTATATGCATCCATATATACCCTCCTTCTTGAACTTCCCTTCCCCCACCCCATCCCACTCCTCTAGGTCATCAGAGCACTGAGCTGAGCTCCCTGTGTTATATGGCTCAAGATTCTAGTAATAGGAAGAGCAGCAAGTTGGGAGGCAGACTCAAATCTGAAGGAAGCCTGTCTTCTCTCAGTTCTTTGCCATAATTGATAGGCATACATTGATCTCATCAATAGCTGGCTCCTGCACTGTTTTCCTTGATGATTTATTTGGAATGAATAGAAGGATCTGCTGAACACTGGAGGAGGAATAAAATCTTCTGAGAAGTTCCTTTGCACCCCTACTATATTCAGGGAGTACAAGAAGAAGAAAAAGTAACTGAAGAACTGAAGAGATTCACAACACAGGAAATGACAAGGGGATTTAAGAGGGTAGATAGAGTTGACTCCAGCAAGGAATCAGAACCTGTGCATCAATGTTAGATGTGAGTGAAACTGCAACTTTCTCTCCATCTCCTATTGCTGACAGTCCTTCAGCTCTACCATCTCCCACCTCTTCTCCCTCCTCCAGTCAGTAACTCTTCTTGTCTATTCCCTTGATGCCAGCCTCCATATACCAGCTGTTGCTGTACTGTACTTTTCAAGATCCTATGCTATAAGATTAAACATGCTTTCTTTATAAAAAATGACCACCAAAAAAAAAAAAACCCAGTATAATTTTACAACCTAAAAGACAAACATTTATGTGTGTACTTGTGTGAATATGCACACACTCATAACTATAAACACACACACACACTAAAGTGCTATTTCTTCCTAAAATGAAATGGTTAGAGCAGAAATACAAAGAAACCCTGTTCATTCTGGGCACCTGAATCTCAAATAGGTTCTTCAATATTTGGAATTCTTGTTTTTAAAAAATATAAAAAAGATTGAGAGTGACTGGATGGACCCTATAATTTGCAGTGAGGACTTGTAAATGTACTTTACTGGAATGACAAAAGAAGCATTAGTATCTATAAAACAAATTATATATAATATCTGTGTTTTACTGGGATTAACTTATTCTGTTTCACTAAAGACTGGGCATCAAATGAAGTGCTAGAGCTGAATATAGTCAAAGAAAATTCCACCCCTGAGCCATTCACATCCTCTGGGGTTGATGTCAAGGAGTGTCACACTCATGTCTGTGTGGGCTGTAGTGTGTGGGGCACTTCATGGTATCAGGGCTCTCATATTTGTTCTAATTTGGCCTTGATAGTTCCATTTTCAATTCCTAGAGGTCCATACAGTTTATACAAAGCCCCTAAATGTAACTTTGATTTTCTCTGATTAAATACTGCCTATGCCCATGCAGTCAGAATCACAAAAAATATGACTTTCATTGTGGCCCTCAATAGGCTGCCCAAGCTTATTTCTTGCCAATGGCAGCTTGCTGTGTATTTCACCCTGGGGACTTTTCTTGAGTTTACACACAATCTGCTCTCTGCTCCGAAGGGCTGAGTTGTTTTGTGGTTGGACATTCTCTCCATTTGGTTTCCTTCCCTCTGGCTTTCATGAACACTCAAATAAGATAGAGGGAACAGGAATGAGTCCTCTTCCAAGTGAGTATGATCTGAAACACAAGCTGGAATCAAGATTGCCAGGAGAAATATCAATAACCTCAGATATGCAGATGACACCACCCTTATGGCAGACAGTGAAGAGGAACTAAAAAGCCTCTTGAGGAAAGTGAAAGAGGAGAGCAAAAAAGTTGGGTTAAACCTCAACATTCAGAAAAAGAAGATCATGGCATCCTGTCCCATCACTCCATGGGAAATAGAGGGGGAAACAGTGGAAACAGTGTCAGACTTTATTTTTGGGGGCTCCAAAATCACTGCAGATGGTCACTGCAGCCATGAAATTAAAAGATGCTTACTCCTTGGAAGAAAAGTTATGACCAACCTAGACAGCATATTCAAAAGCAGAGACATTACTTTGTCAACAAAAGTCCGTCTAGTCAAGGCTATGGTTTTTCCAGTAGTCATGTATGGATGTGAGAGTCGGACTGTGAAGAAGGCTGAGGGCTGAAGAATTGATGCTTTTGAACTGTGGTGTTGGAGAAGACTCTTGAGAGTCCCTTGGACTGCAAGGAGATCCAACCAGTCCATTCTGAAGGAGATCAGCCCTCAGTGTTCTTTGGAAGGAATGATGCTAAAGCTGAAACTCCAATACTTTGGCCACCTCATGTGAAGAGTTGACTCATTGGAAAAGACTTTGATGCTGGGAGGGATTGGGGGCAGGAGGAGAAGGGGACAACAGAGGATGAGATGGCTGGATGGCATCACTGACTCGATGGACGTGAATCTGAGTGAACTCCGGGAGTTGGTGAAGGACAGGAAGGCCTGGCGTGCTGCAATTCATGGGATTGCAAAGAGTCGGATATGACTGAGCGACTGGACTGAACTGAACTAAACTGATGATCTGAAAGAACTTCCTTGCACAGAAACCCTAGAACATGTATTTCCTATATATTATTTGTGAGTATTCTTTCCATCCTTAGCTGGATATTATTTCTGTTTTCATAGTTCTCTGTGAGATTCTGCAGGTAAGACATTGATTTTTTAGCAAACATTTATTAATGTAACCTGATTGGCCTTCCATCCTCCCTGTGATGGAATCCCCTGGGCCAGAGGCTGAGTCAAGGGTTCCATTGCTGAAGTCCTCAGTCAGTCCTGCCCTGATGCCTATCACACACACATGCATGCAGGCTAAGTTGCTTCAGTCATGTCTGACTCTTTGCAACCCTATGGACTGTAGCCTGCCAGGTTCCTCTGTCCATGGGATTCTCCAGGCAAGAATACTGAAGTGGGTTGCCATGCCCTCCTCCAGGGATCACACACACACACACACAAACCCTCTTAAAAATCACCACCCTGTGCAAGATCACTCTGGAAAACTTACGGAGAAAATGGAAAAATGGGGTTAGTAGCACAATGCTTAATAACTCTGTGACTAAAAAAAGAGAGAACTAAGAATCTAATAAAAATAGGGACTTCCCGGGTGGTCCAGAAGTTAAGACTTTGTTTTCCAATAAAAGGGGTGCATGTTTGATTGCTGGTCAGGGAGCTAAGATCCCACATGCCTCATGGCCAAAAAAAAAAAAAAACCAAAACATAAAATAGAAACAATATTGTAACAATTCAATTAAGACTTTAAGAATGCTCCACATAAAAAAAATATTAAGAAAAAAGTAATCTAATGAAAATAATCCCACAATTTTTGCATATTAATGTGGTTAAAAAACATAGCAATAAATATGACACCTAACAGAGGGAGGAAAAGGGGACGACAGAGGATGAGATGGCTGGATGGCATCACTGACTCGATGGATGTGAGTTTGAGTGAACTCCGGGAGATGCTGATGGACAGGGAGGCCTGGTGTGCTGCGATTCATGGGGTGGCAAAGAGTCGGACACGACTGAGAGACTGAACTGAACTGAACTTTGAAAAAGACATACTTGTTTATGGAAGTATTGCTTCAGAACCCTGTGTGCAGAGGAAGAGAATAAAAAAGAAACAGAAAAGGGGTGAGAGAAAAAAGCAAAGAGCAATAGAGAAAAAGAACCAGAGGATGACTGCAAACTAGATTAGGTGGCCACTGGGGGTTCAGGGCAGGGAGGAACAGCCTTGTGCTCTGTTTGGAGTAGTCATCTGGGGACAGTTTTCTGTGGCCAGTTTGGGCTTCTTGCAGACAAAGTCATCAGTAAAGCAGCTGAGAAGCTTGGTGGTGCTCAGTTGATGCAAATACATCAATTCTGTTGGCAAAAATTTGGAGAAAGGCCAAGAAGACCCAGCAAAGGAGCCACTTGCCAGCTGCAAGAGAGTGAAGCCCATCCAAGGGCACATTCACAGGTAAGTTAACTTTAGGCTCTGATGGTAGTAGGGTGCATGCAGGACTTTTCCTGCCAGGGGCCAGCACCTAGCACTGTCAACCTAAAAATGTTCACAACCTAAAAGTTGAGAGTTATGTCTTGTTCAGTGGGAATTTTTAGGAACTTCAAACCCAGTAGACAGCATTTCATGTAGCCCTGAGAGAACTGCTCCAAGGAGGCAAGGGAAGGAGCCAGGTTATATAGAAGTTTTACAACAGAGGGCAGATAGTCTGTACATCAAAATATTATTGTTAATTAAGGAAAACCAGATATCCAAAGTTAAGGAATTTAGCATTTTTTCTATGTATGGGAAGATATAAGAGTTTGGGCTCGCTGAAATCATTCATTTCATATGTATCTTGACTACTGGGGCCAATATCTTGTGTTTTTCACATCCTGCACTCTCTTGGAACTCACTGTAGGAAGTGGCTGCAGTCTGATAGCTGCTAGATTTTAGATACTCTCCTCCTTCTTCAGTGCCCTAAGAGCTCATCAGCTCACATTGGAGGGCTGCAATCACTGGTGACTGTGACACCCTTGTTTGCTGATATGGCAGGAAATATTCCATTTCTCAGCACCACAAAGTGTTTACTCATCCAGTGCCTACCCTACCTGGTTTAAGGTCATTTCTGGCTGCTATGAGAGAGGCTGAGGGCACATACTGGGCGCATGCTGTGGTGACCGGCCAGGGATGAGAACACGGGGCTGCAGTGACCCCCCAGGAATGAGAACACACCCCAGGAGCCTGTATCAGTACAAGCAGAGTCTGCAGCCAGTGAGGATCTCTTCAACCTGTAGCAGAGTTTTGTTTCCAGTTGACCCTCTTGGGTTACAGTGATCAAGACTGCTTCATAGCCCAAGGTGCTGTGCTGGGTACTTTCAACAATGAAGGCTTTCATGGTCCAGGGATGGTGCCAGCTCCCTCCACACCCATGCCCCATCTGATTGCCTTTTCCAAGAAGCACGCTGGTTATCCTTACCAGTTATAGTTACTCTTTAAACTCATATTTGCTGAAGTTCTATGCATTTTTTTTAAGCTTAAATGTGAATTATGCGTCAGTTCCAACCCTGGCAAATTTAGCTATAATTTGAAAGAATTGTGCTCCATCAAAATGGAGAGCCCAATGGGGTTCCTTTCAAGGATTTGCATTAAATAACAAAAAGAGCTTTTTAGAACTCTTCCAGCTGTTAAAGTATTAAAATTCAAGAGCAGTAAAGGAATGTATAAAGGCAAAAGCATCCAGTTTATATGAAATAAAAACTTTTCTTAAAGTTCCTTGAGTATTGTTTTTAAAGGAACTGAAGAGCTGTTTTTCAACAACAACAACAAAAACTTCTTTCCTGGCATCTTCAACTCCATCAAACTTCCCTCCCAATGCCTCAATTCACTTTTGAAACAGAAACTGGGCATCTGTTCTACCAGCATGTCCCTTATTAAATGAAACAACTGCTCCTGAAAAGTTTAGCATTACTTACATGGAGAGAAGGACTGGAAACAGTCTTCTCCACAGAATAGTTTGAAAAGATACATGCACTGCTGTGTTCATAGCAGCACTATTCACAGTAACCAAGACACGGACACAAGCTAAATGTCCATTGACAGAGTAATGGATAAAGATGTGGGGTGGTCCTAAGATGTTGGAGGAATAGGACAGGGAGACCACTTTCTCCACCACAAATTCATCAAAAGAACATTTCAACGCTGAGTAAATTCTACAAAACAACTTCTGAATGCTGGCAGAGGACATCAGGCACCCAGAGAAGCAGATCATTGTCTTCAAAAACAGGTAGGAAAAATATAAAAGATGAAAAAAGAGACAAAGGAGGTAGAGCGGGAGCTCCGTCCCGGGAAGGGAGTCTTAAAAAGAGAGAAGTTTCCAAACACCAGGAAACACTCTTGCTGCCGAGTCTGTGGCAAGCTTTAGAAGCACAGAGGACAACATAACAGGGAAGAAAAATAAATAAATAATTAAAACCAACAGATTACGAGCCCATCAGTAACTCCCCCAGCGGAGAAGCAGCGCAGATGCCTGCATCCACCACTAGCAAGTGAGGGCTGGGCAGGGAGGCGCGGGCTGCAGTGCTTTTTAAAAATCGGGCTGGAATGCTGCGAGTGTAACCAGAGCGAACTAACTTGGGATAGCATACCAGACTGTGGGGTAGCTACCATGTGAAAAGCTCTAACATAAGACACCACCAGGACCGCACACAGAACAAAGGACAGAACAGAAATAGCCAGCTGAAGACCATCCCCCTCCGGTGACAGGCAGCCAGAGCTGTAAGGGCTGGAAGGGCACAATCGCAGCCCCGGAGAGACTTTACCTACCAAACTGCAAGCAGGCTTCTTTGCTAAGACTTCCTGGGGTCCTGGACAGTCACCAGCCGCCTGACAAGGGGCGCCAGGGGTACACCCAGAAAACTGAGCAGCAGGGACGGGAAAGGTGGTAAGTCGCAGCGACTGTGCTCGCCAAACACATGAGCTACTCAGTCCTGGGAAGGGCACAAAATGCAGGCCCAACCAAACCTGCACCTCTGAGGGCTACCTGAGAGCCGAGCCTGAGCGGCTTAGACCGGGGAGGTGCATGCAGCCTAGGGCCGGCCTCAGACGGTTCCCGGCGGAGCAACATAGAGCCTGAGTGGTGTGCACCCTGTGCAGGGGCATGCTCAGCATGGCTAAGACACTGCAAGCGCACACCAGTGTTATCTGTTTGCAGCATCCCCTCCCTCCCCACAGCGGGACTGAACAAGTGAGCCTAAAAAAAAAAAAGTGTCCACCACCGCCCCCACTTGTGTCAGGATGGAAATCAGACACTGAAGAGTCCAGCAAACAGAAGAAGCTAAACAGAGGGAACTGCCTTGGAAATGACCCCACACTGCCCACAACACCAGAGAAAGTCACAGAAATATCTTTACTATTTTTATGACCATTCTCTTTGTTGTTGTTGTTGATGTTGTTGATTGTTTTTTCTTCTTTTCTTTTTCTTATTTTTTTAATTTAAAAAAAATTTTAAGTCCTCTATTTCTCCTTTAACTTTAATTTTTATAACCTACTATTAATTTTCAAAAAAAGACCCTATTTTTAAAGCAAACACCATATATACCTTTTTTGTGGTTGTTGTTGTTGTTTTAATAATTCTAGTGATTTTTTTTTCTCTTCTTCTTCTTCTTTTCTTTAATATTGTATTTTTGAAAATCCAACCTCTACTCTAGATTTTTAATCTTTGCTTTTTGGTATTTGTTGTCAATTTTGTACATTTAAAAACCCAATCTTCAGTACCCAATTTTACCTGAGAGCAAGATTACTGGCTTGACCACTCTCTCCTCCTTTAGACTCTCCTTTTTCTCCACCAGGTTGTCTCTGCCTCCTCCCTCCCCCGTCTCTTCTCTACCCAACTTTGTGAATCTCTGTGTGTTCCAGACAGGGGAGAACACTTAGGGAACTGGTTACTGGCTGGATCTGTCTCTCTCCTTTTCATTTCCCTCTTTTATCCTCCTGGCCACCTCTGTCTACTTCTTCCCTCTCCTCTTCTCTGTATAACTCCATGAACATCTCTGAGTGGTCCAGAATGTGGAGTGCACATAAAGAAGTGATTACTGGCTAGCTTGCTCTCTCCTCTTTTGATCCCACCTCATCTCATTCCAGTCACCTCTAACTACCCCGTCCCTCTTCTCTTCTCCATGTAACTCAGTGAACCTCTCTGGGTGTCCCTCAATGTGGAGAAACTTTTCATCTTTAACCTAGATGTTTTAACATTGGTGCTGTATAGATGGAGAAGTCTTGAGGCTACTGTAAAAATAAAACTGAAAACCAGAAGCAGGAGGCTTACGTCCAAATCCTGAGAACATCAGAGAACTCCTGAATCTAGGGAACATTAATCGATAGGAGCTCATCAAATGCCTCCATACCTACACTGAAACCAAGCACCACCCAAGAGCCAATAAGTTCCAAAGCAAGACATACCACACAAATTCTCCAGCAACACAGGAACACACCCCTGAGCTTCAATATACCAGCAGCTCAAAGTTACTCCAAAACCATAGACATCTCATAACTCATTACTGGACATTTCATTGCACTCCAGAGAGAAGAAATCCGGCTCCACCCAACAACACAAGAACTCAGACACAAGCTCCCCTAACCAAGAAACCTTGACAAGCCTCTGATACAACCCCACCCACAGTGAGGAAACTCCATAATAAAGACAACTCCACAAATTCCCAGAATACAGAAAGGCCACCCCAAACGCAGCAATATAACCAAGATGAAGAGACAGAGAAATACCCAGCAGGTAAAGGAACAGGAGAAATGCCCACCAAACCAAACAAAAGAGGAAGAGATAAGGAATCTACCTGATAAAGAATTCTGAACAATGATAGTGAAAATGATCCAAAATCTTGAAATCAAAATGGAATCACAGATAAATATCCTGGAGAAGATGCAAGAAAGGTTTAACAAGGACCTAGAAGAAATTAAAAAAAGAGTCAATATATAATGAATAATGAAATAAATGAGATCAGAAACACTCTGGAGGCAACAAATAGTAGAATATCGGAGGCAGAAGATAGGATAAGTGAAATAGAAGATAGAATGGTAGAAATAAATAAATCAGAGAGGAAAAAAGAAAAACGAATTAAAAGAAATGAGGACAATCTCAGAGACCTTCAGGACAATATGAAACGCTCCAACATTCGAAATATAGAAGTCCCAGAAGAAGAAGAAAAAAAGAAAGACCATGAAAAAATACTTGAGGAGATAATAGTTGAAAACTTCCCTAAAATGGGGAAAGAAATAATCACCTAAGTCCAAGAAACCCAAAGACTTCCTAACAGGATAAACCCAAGGTGAAACACCCCAAGACACATATTAATCAAATTAACAAAGATCAAACACAAAGAACAAATATTAAAAGCAGCAAGGGAAAAACAACAAATAATACACAAGGGGATACCCATAAGGATAACTGCAGATCTTTCAACAGAAACTCTTCAGGCCAGGAGGGAATGGCAAGACATACTTAAAGTGATGGAAGAAAATAACCTACAGCCCAGATTACTGTACCCAGCAAGGATCTCATTCAAATATGAAGGAGAAATCAAAAGCTTTCCAGACAAGCAAAAGCTGACAGAATTCAGCACCACCAAGCCAGCTCTCCAACAATTGCTAAAGGATATTCTCTAGACAGGAAACACAAAAAGGGTATATAAACCCAAACCCAAAACAATAAAGTAAATGGCAACGGGATCATACTTATCAATAATTACCTTAAACATAAATGGGTTGAATGTCCCAACCAAAAGGCAAAGACTGGCTGAATGGATACAAAAACAAGACACCTATATATGCTCCCTACAAGAGACCCTCCTCAAAACAAGGGACACATACAGACTGAAAGTGAAGGGCTACAAGAAAGCAGGAGTAGCAATACTCATGTCTGATGAAATAGACTTTAAAACAAAGGCTGTGAAAAGAGACAAAGAAGGCCACTACATAATGATTAAAGGATCAATCCAAGAAGATGATATAACAATTATAAATATATATGCACCCAACATAGGAGCACCACAATATGTAAGACAAATGCTAACAAGCATGAAAGGGGAAATTAACAATAATACAATAATAGTGGGAGACTTTAATACCCCACTCACATCTATGGACAGATCAACTAAACAGAAAATTAACAAAGAAATGCAAACTTTAAATGATACAATAGGCCAGTTAGACCTAATTGATATCTATAGGACATTTCACCCCAAAACAATGAATTTCACCTTTTTCTCAAGTGATCACAGAACCTTTTCCAGGATTGATCACATCCTGGACCATAAATCTAACCTTGATAAATTCAAAAAAACTGAAATCATTCCAAGCATCTTTTCTGACCATAATACATTAAGATTAGATCTCAATTACAGGAGAAAAACTATTAAAAATTTCAACATATGGAGGCTGAACAACACGCTTATGAATAACCAACAAATCACAGAAGAAATCAAAAAAGAAATCAAAATATGCATAGAAATGAATGACAATGAAAACAAAATAACCCAAAACCTGTGGGACACTATAAAAGCAGTGCTAAGAGGAAAGTTCATAGCAATGCAGGCATACCTCAAGAAACAAGAAAAAAGTCAAATAAATAACCTAACTCTACACCTAAAGCAACTAGAAAAAGAAGAAATGAAGAACCCCAGAGTTAGTAGAAGGAAATAAATCTTAAAAATTAGGGCAGAAATAAATGCAAAAGAAACAAAAGAGACCATAGCAAAAATCAACAAAGCCAAAAGCTGGTTCTTTGAAAGGATAAATAAAACTGACAAACCATTAGCCAGACTCATCAAGAAACAAAGGGAGAAAAATTAAATCAATAAAATTAGAAATGAAAATGGAGAGATCACAACAGACAACACAGAAATACAAAGCATCATAAGAGACTACTATCAGCAATTGTATGCCAATAAAATGGACAACGTGGAAGAAATGGACCAATTCTTAGAGAAGTACAACTTTCCAAAACTAAACCAGGAAGAAATAGAAAATCTTAACAGACCCATCACAAGCAGGGAAATTGAAACTGTAATCAGAAATCTTCCGGCAAACAAAAGCCCAGGTCCAGACAGCTTCACAGCTGAATTCTACCAAAAATTTAGAGAAGAGCTAATACCTATCCTACTCAAACTCTTCCAGAAAATTGTGGAGGAAGGTAAACTTCCAAACTCATTCTATGAGGCCATCATCACCCTAATACCAAAAGCTGACAAAGATGCCACAAAAAAAGAAAACTATAGGCCAATATCACTGATGAACATAGATGCAAAAACCTTAACAAAATCCTAGCAGTCAGAATCCAACAATACATTAAAAAGATCATACACCATGACCAAGTGGGCTTCATCCCAGGGATGCAAGGATTCTTCAACATCTGCAAATCAATCAATGTAATTCACCACATTAACAAATTGAAAAATAAAAGCCATATGATTATCTCAATAGATGCAGAGAAAGCCTTTGACAAAATTCAATATCCATTTATGATAAAAACTCTCCAGAAAGCAGGAATAGAAGGAACATACCTCAACATAATAAAAGCTATATATGACAAACCCACAGCAAACATTATCCTCAATGGTGTAAAATTGAAAGCATTTCCCCTAAAGTCAGGAACAAGACAAGGGTGCCCACTTTCACCGTTACTATTCAACATAGTTCTGGAAGTTTTGGCCACAGCAATCAGAGCAGAAAAAGAAATAAAAGAAATCCAAATTGGAAAAGAAGAAGTAAAACTCTCACTGTTGGCAGATGACATGATCCTCTACATAGAAAACCCTAAAGACTCCACCAGAAAATTACTAGAGCTAATCAATGAATATAGTAAAGTTGCAGGATATAAAATCAACACAGAGAAATCGCTTGCATTCCTATACACTAATAATGAGAATGTAGAAAAAGAAATTAAGGAAACAATTCCATTCATCATTGCAACGAAAAGAATAAAATACTTAGGAATATATCTACCTAAAGAAACTAAAGACCTATATATAGAAAATTATAAAACACTGATAAAAGAAATCAAAGAGGACACTAATAGATGGAGAAATATACCATGTTCATGGATTGGAAGAATTAATATAGTGAAAATGAGTATACTACCCCCAAAGCAATCTACAGATTCAATGCAATCCCTATCAAGCTACCAGTGGTATTTTTCACAGAACTAGAACAAATAATTTCAAGATTTGTATGAAAATACAAAAAACCTCGAATAGCCAAAGCAATCTTGAGAAAGAAGAATGGAACTGGAGGAATTAACCTGCCTGACTTCAGGCTCTACTACAAAGCCACAGTCATCAAGACAGTATGGTACTGGCACAAAGACAGAAATATAGATCAATGGAACAAAATAGAAAGCCCAGAGATAAATCCACACACCTATGGACACCTTACCTTTGACAAAGGAGGCAAGAATATACAATGGATTATAGACAATCTCTTTAACAAGTGGTGCTGGAAAAACTGGTCAACCACCTGTAAAAGAATGAAACTAGATCACTTTCTAACACCATAGACAAAAATAAACTCAAAATGGATTAAAGATCTAAATATAAGACCAGAAACTATAAAAATCCTAGAGGAGAACATAGACAAAACACTCTCTGACATAAATCACAGCAGGATCCTCTATGATCCACCTCCCAGAAGACTGGAAATAAAAGCAAAAATAAACAAATGGGATCTAATTAAAATTAAAAGCTTCTACACAACAAAGGAAACTATAAGCAAGGTGAAAAGACAGCCTTCAGAATGGGAGAAAATAATAGCAAATGAAGCAACTGACAAACAACTAATCTCAAAATTATACAAGCAACTTATGCAGCTCAGTTCCAGAAAAATAAACGACCCAATCAAAAAATGGGCCAAAGAACTAAATAGACATTTTTCCAAAGAAGACATATGGATGGCTAACAAATACATGAAAAGATGCTCAACATCACTCATTATTAGAGAAATGCAAATCAAGACCACAATGAGGTACCATTTCACACCAGTCAGAATGTCTGTGATCCAAAAGTCTGCAAGCAATAAATGCTGGAGAGGATGTGGAGAAAAGGGAACCCTCTTACACTGTTGGTGGGAATGCAAACTAGTACAGCCACTATGGAGAACAGTGTGGAGATTCCTTAAAAAACTGCAAACAGACCTGCCTTATGACCCAACAATCCCACTGCTGGGCATACACACTGAGGAAACCAGAATTGAAAGAGACACATGTACCCCAATGTTCATCGCAGCACTGTTTATAATAGCCAGGACATGGAAGCAACCTAGATGTCCATCAGCAGATGAATGGATAAGAAAGCTGTGGTACATATACACAATGGAGTATTACTCAGTTATTAAAAAGAATACATTTGAATCAGTTCTAATGAGGTGGATGAAACTGGAGCCTATTATACAGAGTGAAATAAGCCAGAAAGAAAAACACCAATACAGTATACTAACACATATATATGAAATTTAGAAAGATGGTAATGATAACCCTGTATGCGAGACAGCAAAAGAGACACAGATGTTTAGAACGGAGTTTTGGACTCTGTGGGAGAGGGAGAGTGTGGGACGATTTGTGAGAATGGCACTGAAACATGTATACTATCATGTAAGAAATGAATCACCAGTCTATGTTCGATACAGGATACAGGATGCTTGGGGCTGGTGTACGGGGATGATCCAGAGAGATGATATGGGGTGGGAGGTGGGAGGGGAGTTCAGGATTGGGAACTCGTGTACACCCATGGCTGATTCATGTCAATGTATGGCAAAACCAATACAGTATTGTAAACAAAATAAAGTAAAAAAAACAAAAACAAAAAAGAAAATAAAAGAAGATGTGGTACATATATATGCAATGAAATATTACTTAGTCATAAAAAAAGAACTAAATAATGCTATTTGCAGCAACATGGGTTGCTGCAACTAAGTGAAGTTAGAAAGAGAAAGGTAAATGCCTTATGATATCACTTACATGTGGAATCTAAAATATGACACAAGTGGAACTATATAGGAAGGGGAAACAGAATCATAAACTTAGAAAACAGACTTGTGGCTTCCAATGGGTCAGGGAGGGGGAAGAATGCATTGGGAGTTTGGGAGTAGCAGATGCAAATTATTATACGTAGGACAGATGATCAACAAGGTCCCACTGTATAGCACAGGGAAATATATTCAACATTCTCTGATATATCATAATGGAAAAGAATATTAAAAGTATATGTGTGCATGTGTATACATCTGAATCACTTTGTTATACAGCAGAAGCTAACACAACATTGTAAATCAACTATACTTCAAATAAATAAGCAATCCTCTTGAAATGTAATTTGAGTAAGTTCAGGTTTAGCAAGCATATAAACCTTGAAATCAACCACAAAGGGTTGAGGCGATGATGTGTGCTGCACCACTGCTGTCTGACTCAGTCAGATCTTAGGGTTCAGAAGCTCCTGGCTCCCCCAGAGCCCTGTTAATGGAGCACCCAAGATGATCTGCGGGAGCTCTCCTATTACTGTGGGGATTTTGGAAATGCTGAACTATTTCAACACCACCAAGTACCTCAAGTCTGTGAGCTGAAAACAAGTTTGCATTGCAATCCAAATTGTCAGAACTATAAACAGTGAAGCACAAAAATCTCCACCTGACAATTTTTTATCTATCTAGATTTGGGAATATTTTCATAAATGCTTAATGTAACAGGCAAAAGACCTAAAAAATATTGAACAATGTCTTTAAAACAAATACACTTTTTCACAAGTGGAAATATAAACATAAAATGTAGCCTGGAGAAGCAGTCAGCTGAACTATAAGGCCAGGGGAACAAGACAAAGGAGAAGCAGAATCTGGGAGCCCATTTCTGCAAATGGTTGAGTCGCAGAGACCATTGTACAAGATGATTCATACAATGGTCACAAATCCTACTTCTAGATCTTTTTAAAAGATCTTCCTTTGTTTCATTTACCTTCACACTTTCAGAAGTATTCTGTTGTTATTTTTACTTGCATAAGTGTCTTTAATCATGAGATTTGTCTTCTTTCCTCACTATGCTAGATAAGGGCACATTTCTTACCTCAAAACTAATTTCAAAGATGTGCTTCACATGATGAATAAAGCTTTTCCAATGAAACATGGGTTTTGCTGTAGACTTAAGCATGCTTGAATAATGCAGATGAGAGCACAGGGAGTGTTTATGTTCCACCAGTCCTTTCATTAACTGCTGGGACAGACTGATGGGAGGCTCCCAGAGCTAGACAGACATAGACAGCACTGCAGCAAAGAGAATCAACCGGTGAAGAAAAGATTTGTGTAAGAGAGGTACAGAGTGATTGGTTAAAGCTTCTTAACCATAATGATGTTGACTTTAATAATTTAAATAGCCTTCCCTCTTTTTTTTCCCCTAAGTAATCTAGCTAAGTATGCATCATTTTTTTGCTGATCTTTTCAAAGATTTGAAAACTTTTGGTTTTGTGGATTTTCTCTAATTTTTTTTTGTAGTCTCTTTTTATCTCTGCTCTAATCTTTATTATTTCCTTTGTTCTGTGGCTTTGGGCTTAGTGTTTTGCTTTTTCTCTAGTTCCTTAAGGTGTAAAGTTAGGTTGTTGATTTGAAGTGTTTTTTTGTTTGTTTGTTTTTTTGTTTTTTAACATAGCATTTATAGCTACAAATGTCCCTCTTGCACTGCTTTTCTGGCATCCCATAGGTTGTACCATGCCATTTTCATTTCTGTCAAGATATTTTCTAAGTTCCTCAGTGTTTTTTCCTTTATCTGATTTGTTGTTTGAATGTATTACTTAATTTCCACATATTTGTGGATTTTCCAGTTTTCCTTCAACTGCTGATTTTCCAGTTTCCTTTCTATCTGATTTTTTGGAAGGAACTAATGATCTGGATTTTTTTTTTTTAATACAGAGACTTCTATCCCAGATAAAATGGCATGGACCCATTTCTCCTTGCTCCTCCTTGTTATGCAGAATTATAAACCCTAGAAGTAGTGTAAGAGACATTATAAGAAAACTATGAAATGTAGGAAGAGAAAGAAAAATATTTTGTGGCTCCAGGCTTGAAGGAACAGCATAACCATCTTCTATGAGATAAAGGCCCCTTTAGACCTGGTGCATCCTGGAGCCCACATAGCAGGAGGATGCCACCTGGGCATTCCTACTGTCTTGAGCAACAGTCCATCTGACAACATGCAAAACCACACCATGAGGAAGGTGGATTAGGAGCCCTATCAGAAATCATCTTTCTCCAGTCTGGACCTGAAATTTCCCTGTCTGCAGAAAGATACCTAGGTGGGCAGTTTGCATACTAGAAACAGACACAGTCAGAGCACATGGCTGATTTGGAAAGATGCCTTGTCTCCTTGGGCCTTCAGATCCTCATCCATCATCCAGAGATGAAGGATTGCCTGCAGGTTTTGAAGCAGGGGAAATACCACCACCATCATGCTAAGATCCTAGTGGTGATATGTTCTAATCTTGCTAAATGTGACCATTTAGGGGAAAAAATGTATATGATATTTCTCTGTATTATTTCTTACAGTTGCATATGAATCAATGATTATTTTCAAAACATGCAATAAAAAAATCAGAGTAACCAGAATCCAAGATCAAGAAAAGAATGGAGATAAACCAGGAAATATTCATTCCTTTCAAGTTAGCACAGAAGATGTACAAAATTGACTTTATGCTGTGTTGTAAAGAAAGTAACAAATGTCAAAGATTTGAAATTAGACCAAGTATGATTCTGTGACACAATAAACCTAGTTGTCAATAAAGAAACAAAACTGGAAAATCTCTAAATGTAGCAATAATATTTTAAGTAGCCAATGAGTCAAGGAAATAATAATATATGTTAGGAAATGTTTGTATTAATTAATAGTGAAAACACAACAGATCAAATTATCAAATTCATGAAATACTTTTTTCTAAATCTGTGCCTAGAGGAAAATAGCTTTAAATACACAGGTTAGAAAAGAAGAAATCCTGCAAAATCAGTGAGTACTAAGGAGTTAAAAACTAACAATTATAAAAATTAAGTGAAAAAAATAATAGAAAAAGTTTTATTTCTAGATACTAAAATAGAAAGAATATTTAATGGAGAGGGATAATGTTTTCATCAGAATCTTCAGAAGATTAAAAATATGATAAACTACTGACAATGTTGATCACAAAAAAGAAAGGTACAAACAATATTAAGAATCAAAAGAGAAAGAGCTACAGCTATAATAGAAATGAAAATGATAATCAGAATATTATTTTAAAATTCATGGCAATAATTTTGGACTCATTTCTAGAAAAATACAACTAACCAAAACTCAAACAGAAACAAGTAAAATTTTCAAGTATCCTGTAATAAAGCTCATTCCACAAAGAAAACTTCGGTATCAGAGACCTTCACTAGAGAACTGTTAAAAAACATTAATAAAGAAGTAACGTGAATGTTACACATATTTTTTTCAGAGTATAGAAAAATAGAGGAAAATTTGCCAACTTTATTAATGACAACAAAATAACCTACATGAATATAGATACAATATTCTAAAAATAGTGGCAAAATGAATAAACAAATATATTGAAATGATACTAGATCATAAAGAAGTTTATGTATATTCCTATTAACTTCAGGAATGTAAAGTTGGTTTAAAATTGAAAAATTAATCAATATAAATCACTACATTAACAGAAATAGGAGAAAAAATGCATAACTTTCCCAAGAAATACATGAAAAGAATTACATAAAATCTAGCCCCTATTTAGGAGTGCAACTTCCAGCTGAGATATAAGAAAAAGGAACACCTTTAATCTGAGAAAAGATACTTAATATCAAATTTAATCAAACATCATACTTTCTAATATATAAAACACTGGAAAATTTGCTCAAAGGCCAGAGGTAAGATAAGAATGCCCATTATCAATATGCATAGTCAACTTTTTACTTGAGTTCAGTTGCTCAGTCATTGTCCAACTCTTTGTGACCCTATGGACTACAGCATGCCACGCTTTCCTGTCCATCACCAACTCAGGACCTTGCTCAAACTCATGTCCATCAAGTCGGGGATGCCATCAACCATCTCTTCCTCTGTCATCCCTGTATCCTCCTGCCTTCAATCTTTCCCAATATCAGAGTCTTTTCCAGTGAGTCAGTTATTCACATCAGGTGGCCAAAGTATTGGAGCTTCAGCTTCAGCATCAGTCCTTCCAATGACTATTCAGGACTGATTTCCTTTAGGGTTGTCTGGCTTGATCTACTTGCAGTTCAAGGGACTCTCAAGAGTCTTCTGCAACACCACAGTTCAAAAGCATCAATTCTTCAATGTTCAGCTTTCTTTATAGTCCGACTCTCACATCCATACATGACTGCTGGAAAAACCATAGCTTTGACTAGATGAATTTTTGTTGGCAAAGTAATGTCTCTGCTTCTTAATATACTGTCTAGGTTGATCATAGCTTTTCTTCCAAGGAGCAAGGGTCTTTTAATTTCATGGCTCCTGTCACCATCTGTAGTAATTTTGGAGCCCAGGAAAATAAAGTTTCTCACTGTTTCCATTGTTTCCCCATCTTTTTGCCATGAAGTCATGGGACCAGATGCCATGACCTTGGTATTCTGAATGTTGAGTTACAATGTAAAAGTGCTGCACTCAATATACCAGCAAATTTGGAAAACTCAACAGTGGCTACAGGACTGGAAAAGGTCAGTTTTCATTCCAATCCCAAAGAAAGAAAATGCCAAAGAATGCTCAAACTATTGCACAATAGTTCTCATCTCACATGCTAGCAAAGTAATGCTCAAAATTCTCTAAGCTAGGCTTCAGCAGTATGTGAACTGTGAACTTCTAGATGTTCAGGCTGGATTTAGAAAAGGCAGAGGAACCAGATAAAACTTAGCAACATCTGTTGGATTATCAAAAAAGAAAGAGAGTTCCAGAAAAACATCTGCTTCTGCTTTATTGACTATGCCAAAGCTTTGACTGCATAGATCACAACAAACTGTGGAAAATTCAAGAAATGGGAATATCATACTGCCTGACCTGCTTCCTAAGAAATCCATATACAGGTCAAGAAGCAGCAGTTAGAACTGGACATGGAACAAAAGACTGGTTCCAAATTGGGAAAGGAGTACATCAAGGATGCATATTGTCTCCCTGTTTATTTAACTTATATGCTGAATACATCATGAGACACTCTGGACTGGATGAAGCGCAAACTGGAATCAAGATTGCCAAGAGAAATATCAATAACCTCAGATATGCAGATGACACTAACCTTATGGCACAAAGTGAAGAAGAACTAATGAGCCTCTTGATGAAAGTGAACAAGGAGAGTGAAAAAGTTGGCTTCAAACTCAATATTCAGAAAACTAAGATCATGGCATCCAGTCCCACCCATCACTTCATGGGAAATAGATGGGGAAACAGTGGAAACAGTGACAGACTTTATTTTGGGGGGCTCCAAAATCACTGCAGATGTTGACGGCAGCCATGAAATTAAGAGATGCTTGCTCCTTGGAACAAAAGCTATGACCAACCTAGACAGCATATTAAAAAGCAGAGACATTACTTTGCCAACAAAGGTGAAAGCTATGGTTTTTCCAGCAGTCATATACAAATGTGAGAGCTGGACTATAAAGAAAGCTGAGCAGCGAAGAACTGATGCTTTTGAACTGTGTTGTTGGAGAAGACTCTTGAGTGTCCCTTGCACAGTAAGGGGATCCAACCAGTCCATCCTAAAGGAGATCAGTCCTGGGTGTTCATTGGAAGGACTGATGCTGAAGCTGAAACTCTGATATTTTGGCCACCTGATGTAAAGAACTGACACATTTGAAAAGACCCTGATGCTGGACAAGATTGAAAGTGGGAGGAGACAGGGACCACATAGGATGAGATGATTGGATGGCATGACCGACTCAATGGACATGAGTTTGAGTTAACTCTGGGAGTTGGTGATGGACAGAGAGGCATGCTGTGCTCCAGTCCATGGGGTTGTAAAGACTCAGACAGGACTGAGTGACTGAACTGAACTCAACTGTAACTTTAAGCCAGCTTTTTCACTCTCCTCTTTCACTTTCATCAAGAGACTCTTTAGTTCTTCTTTGCTTTTACTTGAGGTTCTGACTAATGTGATTAAGTCAAGAAGAAAGAAACAGTATGAATATTGAATAAAAGAAAGGAAACTATCCATGGATAACATGAATATGTATGAGAAACATCCTAAAGAATCCACCACTACATCAGGATACCATTCACTAAAATTATCAAAATCTCTGGGTACAATTTATCATTTGAAAATAAATTGTGTTCATATCTACTAGTCACAGAAAATTACAAAAAGCAATTTTAAATGATAATTGCTACATAGCAAATAAAACAAACACTTAAGTATAAAGCCATCTAGAGTTTATAAGACTTCACAAGACCTACAAAACTGTATTGAAAGTGATATTATTTAAGCAAACTCAAATAAAGAGAAGGATATATCGTCTTTAAGGAGAAGAATAATCAGCACTGTGGAGGTGTCAGTTTTCCTCAAACTGAGTCTACAATTCCAGTTTTCATCCTACATAAATCCTTCCTGGTTTTTGTTTTACTTTTTGCTAAAGTTGACAAGCTCATTCTAAAAAATGTATATGGAATACAATGTCCAGGAATAACCTAAATAATCTGATTTTTTTTAAAAGAGCAATGTTTGAACAATTAAACTATCTGATATCAATATTTATTGTAAAGGCATATTATATTACTTAAAGCATTACAGTATTGGCACAAGGACAGATAAATAGTGCAATGAAATGTTCCTAAACAGACCCAAGCATAAATGAGAACTTGAATTTTTGACAGAGATGACACTATGGAACATGGGAAATAAAAGTTCTTTAAAGTAAACAGTACTGAGTAAATTGGGTATATTATTAGATCTGAATGTGAAAATTAAATGGAGTAAGCATCTAGAAAAGTACATAGCACAAAGCTATCTCTCAAACAGGATAAACTACACGAAGACGATCAGAAAAATTTGAGCAATTAGACTTCTTAAAATCTTCTCTTCATCCAAAAATCTCTTCTTTTCACAGCTATTTGTAAGGCCTCCTCAGACAGCCATATTAAAAAAAAAATTATTAAGAAGACATGTTGCAGAGTGGGGGTGGAAGAAGAACTCTGCAATACATATAAGTAGCAAAAGACTCATATTCAGAATATGTTTTTCAAATCATTAAGAAAAGAGTGATATAGTAGCCCAGTTTTTAAGTGAGAAAAAGTCATAGATAAGTACTTAACAAAAGATAGTACCAAAATGGCCAATAGCAATAAGAAAATGTACTCAAAAATTAAGCCACAATAATTTATCATTCTACTGTTTTGTTCTCATTTAAATTCTAAAATTAAGAAAACAAGAAATAATGAATATAAGTGAGGGTGTGGGACACCTGTAACTCCTTCGTGTTGGGTGTGTAAATAGATAAAACCATTTGAAAAGCTGCTGACAGTATTTATCAAAGCTAAACACACACATTTGTTCAGCAGATTCATGCCCCTGTATCTATTAATAGTCAACAGAAATCTTACATTTGTCCCAGAGATACAAAAGAAGGGCCGTTTCACTGTTACTTTCAACAATGAATAGTGTAATGATAAAACTGGGATGAATACAATCTTTCCTCAATAGCAGAATGGAAACACAAACTGTAAAACATACAATCCTGAATGGAACATTGTGCATCAGTGCAAATGGGATGAGCTGCCTTCCATACACAACATGGGCACACCCCACAGACACACCTGGTGCTTGCAAACCAAACACAATGCCTGCACCCTGGATGACCACGTTGAGCTCAACACCAGGCAAGAGGACTCTGAGGTCTACAGGGGAGGGGCTTGGTCACCTTGCTGAGGATAGAGACTCTGTGACTGAGTGTCTATGGGAGAGACATCTGGCCTGGGAGGGCCTCCTACTTCTCCACTACTGTAGCAAGAACATGCCACGTTCAGGGTACAATAAGTTAGAATGTTAAAATTCCAGTAAAGCATATTGAAAAAGCGGAGTTGAATAGATTGATTAATAAGTCTGGTCCCATCACTTCATGGGAAATAGATGGGGAAGCAGTAGAAACAGTGTCAGACTTTATTTTGGGGGGCTCCAAAATCACTGCAGATGGTGACTGCAGCCATGAAATTAAAAGACGCTTACTTCTTGGAAGGAAAGTTATGGCCAACCTAGATAGTATATTCAAAAGCAGAGACATTACTTTGCCGACTAAGGTCCATCTAGTCAAGGCTATGGTTTTTCCTGTGGTCATGTATAGATGTGAGAGTTGGACTGTGAAGAAGGCTGAGCACCGAAGAATTGATGCTTTTGAGCTGTGGTGTTGGAGAAGACTCTTGAGAGTCCCTTGGACTGCAAGAAGATCCAACCAGTCCATTCTGAAGGAGATCAGCCCTGGATGTTCTTTGGAAGGAATGATGCTAAAGCTGAAGCTCCAGTACTTTGGCCACCTCATGCAAAGAGTTGACTCATTGGAAAAGACTCTGATGCTGGGAGGGATTGGGGGCAGGAGGAGAAGGGGATGACCGAGGATGAGATGGCTGGATGGCATCACGGACTCGATGGATGCGAGTCTGAGTGAACTCCGGGAGATGGTGATGGACAGGGAGGCCTGGCGTGCTGCGATTCATGGGGTCGCAAAGAGTCGGACAGGACTGAGTGACTGAACTGAACCGAACTGATGTGTTTGACTGCTGACAGCTTCTAAGCCTCATCTCTCCCTCTTCCCCTTGTGCCCACGTCTGGTCAGAAGACAAAGCAGCCAGGTGCTTTCTCCTTTAGAGAGGACAGGAGATTAAAATTTCAAAAGTCCCTGAGTGTATGGGGGAACTTTGGTAAGCCCCAGCTCTCACCACAATAGAAACTCAGTCTGGTCTCCTTTCCTGGCTGTCCCAGGCTATTTGGGGCCCCCATTTTGAGTAATATAATGAATTAAATGATTGTAAGTGAAAGCCATTCAGTTGTGTCCAACTCCTTGTGACCCCATGGACTGTAGCCTGCCAGGCTCCTCTGTCCATGGAATTCTCCAGGCAAGAATACTGGAGTGGGTAGCCATTCCCTTCTCTTGGAGATCTTCCCCATCCAGGGATCAAACCTGGGTTTCCTGCATTGCACTTAGATTCTTTACTATCTGAGCCAGTTGAATGTTTGTGCCTCCCCCCAAATTCAAATATTCTTGGAGTTGAGGCCTTTGGGAGGGGGGATTAGGTAGAGTTGAGGCCATTAGAAGGCCCTCATTATGGGGTTAGTGTCCTTATAAGATCTCTCTCTCTTTCTTCATGTTCACACACTGGGGAAAGCCATGTGAAGATACAACCAGAAGGTGGCCATCTGCACACCAAGAAGAGAGCCCTGACCAGGAACTGTATCTTTGGGTGCCTTCATCTTGGACCCAGCTCCCAGAACTGTGAGAAATAAATGTCTGCTATTTCAGCTGCCCATGGTGGTATTTTGTTATGGCAACACATGAACTGATTGAAAAGGGAGGGAAATCCTCCTGCTTTTACATAGTACCTGCGATAATGTATTGAGTAATATCTAACAAGCATTAAAACAAACAAACAAACAAAGGTCAGTTTACATAACTGTGTGTATTTCCTTCTATCTGGTCTTCATATTCATAGAAAAATAATTGGAAAAATAAATGTATTTGTACAGGGTTTGAATACAAAACAGAAACTACATGCCTTTTTAGAGGACTCATAAGAAATTGAAAAGTATACTTAATGCTGAGCTATTTGCAAGGCCTCCTCAGACAACCATTTTGCCTTTTTGCATTTCTTTTTCTTGGAGATGGTCTTGATCACTGCCTCCTGTACAATCTCATTAACTTCTATTCATAGTTCTTCAGGCACTCTCTGTATTATTTCTAGTCCCTTAAATCTATTTCTCATTTCCACTGTATAATTGTTAGGGATTTGATTTAGGTCAAACCTGAATGGTCTAGTGGTTTTCCCTACCTTCTTCAATTTAAGTCTGAATTTGGCAGTAAGAGTTCATGATCTGAGCCACAGTCAGCTCTCTCTCTTGTTTTTGCTGACTGTATAGAGTTTCTCCATCTTTGGCTGGAAAGAATATAACCAGTCTGATTTTGGTATTGACCATCTGGTGATGTCCATGTGTAGAGTCTTCTCTTGCGTTATTGGAAGAGGATGTTGGCTATGATCAGTGCATTCTCTTGGCAAAACTCTGTTAGTCTTTGTCCTGCTTCATTCTGTACTCCAAGGAAAAAATTACCTGGTACTCCAGGTGTTTCTTAACTTCCTACTTTTGCATTCCAGTCCCCTATGAGGAAAAGGACATCTTTTGGGGTGTTAGTCCTAGTTCTTGTAGGTATTCATAGAGCCATTCATCTTCAGCTTCTTTAGCACTTCTGGTTGGGTCATAGACTTGGATTACTGTCATATTGAATGGCTTGCCTTGGAAATGAAGTGATCATTCTAGAGACCTAGAGCTCTCTTCGAGAAAATGAAAGATAACAAGGGAACGTTTCATGCAAAGATGGGCATGATAAAGGGCAGAAATTGTATGGACCTAACAGAAGCATTGGAAAAGACTTTGATGCTGGGAGGGATTGGGGGCAGGAGGAGAAGGGGACGACAGAGGATGAGATGGCTGGATGACATCACTGACTCGATGGACACGAGTCTGAGTGAACTCCAGGAGTTGGTGATGCACAGGAAGGCCTGGCGTGCTGCGATTCATGAGATCGCAAAGAGTAGGACACAACTGAGTGACTGAACTGAACTGAACTGAACTGAACTAAAGCAGGAGATATTAAGAAGAGGTGGGAAGAATACACAGAAGAACTATACAAAAAACATCTTTATGACCCACAAAACCACAATGGTGTGATCACTCACTTAGAGCAAGACATCCTGGAATGCAAAATCAAGTGGGCCTTAGGAAGCATCACTACGAACAAAGCTAGTGGAGGTGATGGAATTCCAGTTGAGCTATTTTGTATTCCAAAAGATGATGCTGTTGAAGTGCTGCACTCAATATGCCACCAAATTTGGAAAACTCAGCAGTGGCCACAGGACTGGAAAAGGTCAGTTTTCAATTCAATCCCAAAGAAAGGCAGTGCCAAAGAATGTTCAAACTACTGCACAAATGCACTCATCTCACATGCTAGAGAAGTAATGCTCAAAATTCTCCAAGCCAGGCTTCAACAGTACATGAACCGTGAACTTCCAGATGTTCAAGCTGGACTTAGAAAAGGCAGAGGAACCAGAGATCAAATTGCCAACATCCATTGGATCATCAAGAAAGCAAGAGAGTTCCAGAAAAACATCTACTTCTGCTTTATTGACTATGCTAAAGCCTTTGACTGTGTGGATCACAACAAACTGTGGAAAATTCTTAAAGAGATGGAAATACCAGACCACTTTCCCTTCCTCCTGAGAAATCTGTATGCAGGTCAAGAAGCAATAGTAGAACTGGACATGGAACAACAAACTGGTTCCATCTATAAAGGAGTACGTCAAAGATGTATATTGTCACCCTGCTTATTTAACTTCTGTGCCGAGTACATCATGTGAAATGCCAGGCTGGATGAAGTGCAAGCTGGAATCAAGATTGCCAGGAGAAATATCGATAACCTCAGGTATGCAGATAACACTACCCTTATGGCAGATAGCAAAGAAGAACTAAAGAGCCCTTGATGAAAGTGAACAAGGAGAGTGAAAAAGTTGGCTTAAAGCTCAACATTCAGAAAACTAAGATCATGGCATCAGGTGCCATTAGTTCAGTTCAGTCACTCAGTCGTGTCCGACTCTTGAGACCCCATGAATTGCAGCACACCAGGCCTCCCTGTCCATCACCAACTCCTGGAGATTACCCAAACTCATGTCCATTGAGTTGTTGATGCCATCCAGCCATCTCATCCTCTGTCTTCCCCTTCTCCTCCTGTCCCCAATCCCTCCCAGCATCAGAGTCTTTTCCAATGAGTCAACCCTTTGCATGAGGTGGCCAGAGTATTGGAGTTTCAGCTTCAGCATCAGTCCTTCCAATGAACACCCAGGACTGATTTCCTTTAGGATGGACTGGTTGGACCTTCTTGCAGTCAAAGGGGCTCTCAAGAGTCTTCTCCAACACCACAGTTCAAAAGCATCAATTCTTCAGCGCTCAGCCTTCTTCACAGTCCAACTCTCACATCCATACATGACCGCTGGAAAAACCATAGCCTTGACTAGACAGACCTTTGTTGGCAAAGTAATGTCTCTGCTTTTCCTTCGCTTCATGACAAACGGAGAAACAGTGGAAACAATGGCAAACTTTATTTTGGGGGGCTCCAAAATCACTGCAGATGGTGACTGCAGTCATGAAATTAAAAGACCCTTGCTCCTTGGAAGAAAATTTATTACCAACCTAGACAGCATATTGAAAAGCAGAGACATTACTTTGCCAACAAAAGTCTGTCTAGTCAAAGCTATGGTTTTTCCAGTAGTCACGTTGGATGTGAGAGTTGGACTATAAAGAAATCCGAGCACCAAAGAATTGATGCTTTAAAAATGTGGTGTTGGAGAAGACTCCTGAGAGTCCCTTGGACTGCAAGGACATCCAACCAGTCCATCCTAAAGGAGATCAGTCCTGAAGATTCATTGGAAGGACGATGTTGAAGCTGAAACTCCAATACTTTGGCCACCTGCTGCAAAGAACTGATCCATTGGAAAAGACCCTGATGCTGGGAAAGATTGAAGGCAGGAGCAGAAAGAGATGACAGAGGATGAGATGCTTGGATAGCATGACAAACTCTGTGGACACGAGTTTGAATAAGGTCCTAGAGTGAGTGATGGACAGCGAAGCCTGGCATCCTGCAGTCCATGGGATCGCAAACTGAGTGACTGAACTGAACTGAACTGTATTAACTCTGAGAAGCGATGAAATTATGTTATCACAGTAAAAATTTTGGTAACATTGTCATTTTACTTTCCCTGTGTTTGCTTATCATTTCTCAAGTTAAAATAATCTTAAAAAAGGCAAATGCAGTTTAGTTCACTCTTAAAAAGGAAAAGAAATAGAAAGAAATGGTCATTTGCAGTAAATAAATAAAAGCACAAGCAAAATGAGTGCAGCATTTTAGAATACATGACACATAACACTTTTACTTTTGCAGGTGCTACAGAAAAGACATTCCCCTGAGGTGTTAAACATGCAATGAGTCATGGTGAGAATGAAAATTCTCATGCGGCAAATAGCCAATTTTTACCTCTTTTTATCATCCTTTGGAAAATATATTTTTAAGATATATACTGCTAATGGTACTGCTAATTTCTTCCTTCTGTGTACTTAAAAACTCAAATACTGAAGAAGTAAACAAAATAAGTATAAACCAGAGATGTCCTTGAGCTTCTCCAGGCAGTATGTTCTTTCATGAAGCACATTTAGGCAAGATTTCGCTTTGTAGTACTATGCTTCATCGTTTAAGTAACAGAGAAGACTTGCTCAATGGCTGGAGTTAGTGGAATGATGCTCTCTTATTTCTGAAATAATGTGGTTTAGAGCAGATGATCTTCAAGACCACTTCCAGATGAAATAGTTCAGCATCCAAGGAAACACACACCTATATAATTGTCCTGTGTATGGAATACTTGCAGAATTACAAGTGTTGCACTTAGAATCATTTTGAACTAGAGATCTTCACAAGGGAACATAGGTGTCATCTCTAGCCATGTCTGGTCCTCTATCTGCTTCACTAAATGTACTTTGCTGAATTTAAGAGGAGTGCATCCATCTAAAACTTTGGATGTCAACTACTTTCAAAGCAGAAATTAGCTTTATTTTCTGTCTGAAGAATTTGGGCAAAGCAATGTTTGGACATCTATCTATCTATCTATATGACATCAGTATATCATGAAAATTTAAATAAAATTAACATTGCTAAAATTAAGAGGACAAGTCCATTCCAGAGTGGTTAACAAACTAATTAAATATCTCACCAAATAATCAGACAGGTGAAGGTTCAGCCTGGATGCTCAATCTTTTCCCAAAAACTTCCTCCTTCCTTGGTATGGCTTTTCACAGTGTTGTTCTCTCTCCTAAATAAACTGCATCTGTCCTTCAGGTATCCACTTAATATCAGCTTTCATGGAGATGACTCTGACACTCAAGTGAATTTCCCTTTGTGGTGTGCCTGCTTCTCCTACATACCTTCCCATCATGATATTGGTCAAGCATTTTGTAAAGAACTTGTTTAATTTTCCCTCTGACCTGACTATGGGCAAAGAGCACTGGCAATCCACTATCTTGACCTAAGCCAGAGATCCTTAATGAAACTGCCATTTATGATATAGTGCACATGTTAGCCAGGCTTCCTTGGTAGCTCAGACAGCAATGAATCTGTTGGCAATACAGGAGACTCAGGTTTCATCCCTGGGTCAGGAAGATCCCCTGGAGAAAGGAATGGCTACTTCCTCCAGTATTCTTGCCTGGAGAATCCCATGGACAGAGGAGCCAGGTGGGCTGCAGTCCATGCGGTCACAAAGATTCATACAGAATTGAGCAATGAACTATTTCACCTTCACATGTGTGTTATCCACTGCTCTGAAAGGGGAATCCTCTCTCCTGAATTTTGTACAGGTTAATTTTATTTTTAACTGTTATTCATAGTACTGCCACTCTCCGATATATTATGTATTTATATATTGATTTGTCTTTATCATCTTACCAGAACATACAAATGATGAAGGCAAGAATACACTTTTCTATTGCATTTTTGCTGTATTCTTGGTGTCTGGTTCACAGAGGTATCTCATATTTGATTAAATCAAAGAATTAACCAAAAATGAATCAATAGAATCAAAAAATTAAATTAGGTATGTATTAATTTAATAACTACTGTTTCCCCAGTCTGAATAAGTGAATTTCAGAAAAAAGAAAATAAACTAAAATAATAGTTTATTTCATATAATCTCTATGTTCTACTATAGAACTGAACAGGGCTAATCCTGAAAGTAGTGTGTGTTCTAACTTGACATGGATCAATAAAAGCTTAATCATCATCATCAACAAAAAAGTGCATACATTTTTCCTGTTTTTGTGGCCATGTATGTAATATTAAATCATTAAAATATAATGTTATTTGACAGTTTGATCTTATTACTAAGGCACTATTCTTGCATTTTTGTTTACTTTGATTCTACTGTGGTACTAAAGTACATATTTGTGATAAAAGTAGTAAGTGGGAATTTGTATTACGCTCATACTGGCTTTCCCACAGCTGGCTCTACCCACAAAAAAATAAAATTATTTGATACCAGCCCTGCACAATTTTGCCATCTCCTCGTAAAATTCCCCAGATGAGTATGAAAATGTTGAAAAGGAAAATAAATATCCAGAAATCCAGGAAAGTGCTAAAATCAGATATCAGGCATACCTGGAATTCCTTGGGAAGGAAGATAGATTATAGTTGTGAGACAGCACATAGGTTATTTTGCTGTTTATGTTTTTGTGAGTAGTTGTAAGGCAGTAATAGGTTGAACTTTGCATAAAGGCAGTCCCTCTCATTTGCTCTCAGGGATATTAGTTACTGGGAGGATAATATTAGCAATTACCATTCATTAGCCAATATGATAAATTACTCACTTACCTTGCACTCATTGAGTAAAAATGTTGAGTGTATGTGGGCTTCACTGGAAACAAAGATGGGTAATAAAAACTTTTGTCATTCCTTGAGGACAAGGTGAGACAAATAGGTGTGTTAAGGAGCAATTTCTTAAGTGGATGTGATCAAAGTGTTGTCATAGCAACAAAGACAGACTAATTAATTGTTTAGTGGCATTGAGGAAGGCAAGTGACATTGTTTCACCTGGGTCTACAAGGGGTAGAAGCAGCTTGCCACACAATTTCACAGAGAATGAGTGACTTTCAGATAAAGGAGCATAGTGAAAATCATCCCTTATTTTCCTATAATTGGTTCAGGGTCACAGACATGTGGGAAAGAGATGGTAAAACTGGAGATGGTGTTAGGGATAAAACAGGCTAGATCATGGAGCATTTTGCATACCAAACTAAGGATGAAAAATGTTATCCTCATAAAAGTTATCTGTTAAAAATTTTACATAATTGTTTAGACACACAGCTTTAAGAATTGAGTTGTATCCTAGAGATTTTAATGATAAATCTGCTAGGTTTTAGCTCTTTTAAGTTTAGTCAGTATAACACTGATATCAATGTATTGAATAAACCAGAAGGAGAAAAGAATTGATGAAAAAGAAATAATTTAAAGGCTTATTATAAGAATATAAGCAAGAAATAATCAATATTGGAACAAAAGGATTGCATTCGTATCAAGTTCTATGAGGTAGAATAGAGAGGATCTAATAAACAATTGCTGAGGTTGGGAGTGGTGGGTCAAGAAAGGATAACACTGGGGTTGCTAATATGAAAGAGAGTGGGTCACAGTGAGAAATGATATCAATAGTTAAAGGCCATAATCATAAAGAACAGACTTGTGACTGTCAAGGGGGAGTGGAATGGAGGAGACATGGAATGCGAATTTAGTATTGACATATAGAATGGATAAACAACAAGGTGATACTGTATAGCAAAGAGAACTGCATTTGATATCTTGTGATAAACACTAATGGAAAATAATGTATAATGTTTATATATTCTATATTAATGATATGTGAATATATATGAATCACTTTGCTGTACAGCAGAAATTAACACAACATTGCAATTCAACTATACTTCAATTAAAAAAAAAAAGAATTTAGGGGAAGAGTCTCAAGGTCATAAAAACTGAGAGAGCATAAAGGATAACATAGTTCTGGCCATACTAAGTTTGAAGACCCAATAGAACACCCAGGCAGATGTGCTCAGGTTGAAGACAGGCTGACCCTGAAGGGGCTGTCTTGAGGTTCATCAGTCTATGGATAGAGTTTGGGCCTTGGGAATGGTGACATCCTTCAGATGGACTGTAGAGTAAGGGTCAGCAAGCACTGGCATTAGATATTGAGAAATATTTTGTTTTGATAGTTTATCCAAAGGCTGCTTTTCAGCTCTCATCGTAACAAGAAACGTAAGTGTTTATGATATACTTTCTCTTTGAAGGGACTTCCCTGGTGGCTCAGATGGTAAAGCATCTGCCATCAGGAAGATCCTCTGGAGAAGGAAATGGCAACCCATTCCAGTACTCTTGCCTGGAAAATCTCGTGGACGGAGGAGAGTGGTAGGCTACAGTCCATGGGGTCACAAAGAGTCGGACACGACTGAGCGACTTCACTTTCACTTTTCACTTTCTTTTCTCTTTGAAGTGTTTTCTTTATATATATATTTATTTTTAAAAATACTTACTGTATTTATTTGACTGTGACATGTTTTGTTGTGGCATGAGGGATTTTTAGCTGTGGCTTGTGGGATCCAGTCCCTGACCAGGGATTGAACCCAGGGCTCCTATATTGGGAGTGTGGAGTCTTAGCCACTGGAACACTAAGGAAGTCCCTGAAATGATTTCTTTACTATACTATTGTTCTTACTGAATTTCCTCCTGTCCATAAAATGCTGCTTCATCTCTATGGAATCTTCCTCCTGTGCTGTCTCTAAAGGTTTCATAATTTAAGGATCTGCCCTTGGCTTTATCCTTTTCCATGTTTATAGTTACTACCTAGGTGGTCTCATCTGATTCTATGGGTTTAAACCACATGCGAATTCATTCATTCAACAGATATGTATTGTGTACCTATACTGTACCTGTCACATTTCTAAGCTTTACATGGCAGTGAATAAAACAGATTCTGTTCTCATGGAATTTATCCTCTATTAAAGGGAAATATATATAATTTGTAGGTACCTGAGGTCAGGGAACATACTTCTCAAAATGTTTCATGTAAACAGAGACTTGACATGCAGTCATGTGTGGGCAGGATGTTCTAGGGGAGGCAAAAGTAAGCTCTAGGAAACTGAAAAGACAGGATGCCTGCCATTTTCTAAGGAGTGGCAAGGACTGTCGTGTGGCTAGAGCCACATGAGTGAGGGGTAACAGGGAGAAGATGGAATAGGGAAGTGTTCCATGCCCAGGTTAGGTAGGGCCAAGCCCATTATAATGGAAATTCATATGTTTTCCTGAGAGTGAATCGAAGCCTGCATAGTGTTCTCAATGTATGAGCAGCATAATCAGGTTTATAGTTTTAAATGTCACTTCTGGGGTTCTAGAAACAATCTAAATTTGAGTATATTTTGAAGGTCAATCCAGATTTTATGGAATGGACTAGAAGTAGGAGAGAAGAGAAAAGAGAAGTTAAAGGAGACAACAAAATGTAGAAACCATATGGTAGGATGCAAAATGGTAGCTGCAGAGCACCTTTTACTGGATACTGTGAGGCTGGGAGAGAGCAAAACAAAAATTACTTTTAATTTTATGTAACCCTTTGAATTTCCCCAGGAAAGTCGGTCATGGCAGCAAGTTGGAGTGTGAAATTCATAGGTGAGATCAGAATGGGAGTTATAAATATGAGACTTATCAATTTTTACTGCTAACAAACTACTCCCAGGACACTGCAAATCTAACTCCTTCTCACCACTTTCACTGCTACCAGTCTAGACTGAGGTATCTTGGTGGATTTCTAACTGGGTGCCTTCCTTTCAAATATGTCTTTCTGTATTCTGTTTCTCACAAGGTAGCTGGACTTTTCATTCTAAATATAAATCATATATTGCTATCTGATCTATGGCCTTTAATTGGATTCTCTCATCCCTCTAGACAAACAATGCTGACTAGCCAACGCAATCTTGAGAAAGAGCAAAGCTGAAGGCATCATATTTTCTGATTTCAAAATATTTTACAAATCTACAGTAATCAAAATAGTATGGTACTGGCATAAATACAGATCATTAGCCTGATGTAACAGAATAGAGAGCTCAGAATTAAACCCATGAATATATGGTCAACTGACCTTCAACTAGGATGCCAAGAATACACAATGAGGAAGGATAGTCTTTCCAACAAACGCTACTTGGAAAACTGTATATCTACATGCAAAGGAATGAAACTGGACCCTTATATTCCATGGGATCACAAAGAGTCAGACATGACTTAGTGACTGTACTACAACAACAATTACACCATATGCAAAATCAACTCAAAATGCATTAAACATAAGACCTGAGAAGAAAGTATAGGGGTAGTTTTCTTGACATTGTCCTCAGCAATGATTTCTTACATATTCTTTATTATAGCCAGTAGGCCTTATGAGCTCTGAATCTGGTTACTCTCCAGATCAGTCTACAATTCCTTTGCTGCTCATTTTCAAAATTCCAGTTCACTGCCTCCCTTGCTCTTCCTTAAAAATATCAATTAAAATGTAATCTCAGAGTGAGGATGTGGAAAAATTGGAACACTCATGCATTGATTGTGGATGGTGATATAAAACTGTGCAACTGCTGTGAAAGACAGTTTGGTGGTTTATCAAAAAGTTATGCATAGAACTACCTTCAGTTCAGTTCAGCTCAGTCACTCAGTCATGTCCAACTCTTTGCGACCCCATGAATTGCAGCACGCCAGGCCTCCCTGTCCATCACCATCTCCCAGAGTTCACTCAGACTCACGTCCATCGAGTCAGTGATGCCATCCAGCCATCTCATCCTCGGTCATCCCCTTCTCCTCCTGCCCCCAATCCCTCCCAGCATCAGAGTCTTTTCCAATGAGTCAGCTCTTTGCATGAGGTGGCCAAAGTTTCAGCTTTAGCATCATTCTCTCCAAAGAAATCCCAGGGCTGATCTCCTTCAGAATGGACTGGTTGGATCTTCTTGTAGTCCAAGGGACTCTCAAGAGTCTTCTCCAACACCACAGTTCAAAAGCATCAATTCTTTGGCACTCAGCTTTCTTCACATTCCAACTCTCACATCCATACATGACCACTGGAAAAACCATAGCCTTGACTAGAGGCACCTTTGTTGCAAAGTAATGTCTCTGCTTTTCAATATACTATCTAGGTTGGTCATAACTTTTCTTCCAAGGAGTAAGTGTCTTTTAATTTCATGGCTTCAGTCACCATCTGCAGTGATTTTGGAGCGCAAAAAAATAAAGTCTGACACTGTTTCCACTGCTTCCCCATCTATTTCCCATGAAGTGATGGGACCAGATGTCATGATTTTTGTTTTCTGAATGTTGAGCTTTAAGCCAACTTTTTCACTCCCCACTTTCACTTTCATCAAGAGGCTTTTTAGCTCCTCTTCACTTGCTGCCAGAAAGGTATTGTCATCTGCATATCTGAGGTTATTGATATTTCTCCCAGCAATCTTGATTCCAGCTTGTGCTTCTTCCAGCCCAATGTTTCTCATGATGTACTCTGCATGTAAGTTAAATAAGTAGGGTGACAATATACAGCCTCGATGCACTCCTTTTCCTATTTGGAACTAGTCTGTTGTTCCATGTCCAGTTCTAACTGTTGCTTCTTGACCTGCATATAGGTTTCTCAAGAGGCAGGTCAGGTGGTCTGGTATTCCCATCTCTTTCAGAACTACCCTGTCAGTCATGTCAGTCATGTCTGACTCTGTGCGACCCCATAGACAGCAGCCCACCAGGCTGCCCCATCCCTGGGATTCTCCAGGCAAGAGCACTGGAGTGGGTTGCCGTTTCCTTTTCCAATGCATGAAAGTGAAAGTGAAGTCGCTCAGTCGTGTCCGACTCTTTGTGACCCCATGGACTGCAGCCTACCAGGCTCCTCCGTCCATGGGAGTTTCCAGGCAAGAGTACTGGACTGGGTCGCCAGTTCCTTCTCCCAGAACTACCCTATGACCCAGCAATTCCCTTCCTAGGTATATACCAAAAAGAACTGAAAACAGAGACTCAGGAAAGTATATATACACATCACTATTTACATCAACAAAATGGTACAAATAACCCAAATGTCCACCAATGTATGAATGGGTCAATAAATAGTTGAAAGTGAAAGTGAAAATGTCTGTCATGTCTGACTCTTTGCAACTCCATGTATTCTACAGTTAATGGAATTCTTCAGGCCAGAATACTGGAATGGGTAGCCTTTCACTTTTTCAGGGATCTTCCCAACCCAGGGATTTAACCCAGGTCTCCCACAAATCAGATGGATTCTCTACCAGCTGAGCCATAAGAGAAAGCCCTGTGTACACATAAAATGGAATATCATGTCATAAAAAGGAATGAAGTACTGATATGTGCTACATGTAGATGAACATTCAAAACACACTAATTAAAGGTTCCAAACACAAGAGATCACATTCCATGACTATTTTTATACGAAATGTCCATAATAGATAAATCTGTAAGAGACAGAACACAGATTCGTGGTTTCCAAGGCTGAGAAGAATGAGAAAAGATGACTTAGTGGTAGGAAATTGTATTTTAGAACTAGGCAAGAGGTAATGCATTGAATTGTGACTATACTAAATGCCACTGAAATGTCGTCTCACTTTATTTAGGTCTTAGCCATTTATCTATTTAGAGGGCTTGTCTGGCTTCTAAAATAATATACTTCACTCTCTTTCTCCTTACCTTATTTTATTTTTTCCAATCTCAACCAAATATTCTATTAATATTAATCATAATATACTACATATGTGTGTGTGTGTGTGTGTGTGTGGTCTATCATGAATTTATATCCTTAATCTTCTGCTATTTACTATGTTCCTGTTTCCCCAGTTAAGTCATGAAATAACTCCCTATCCCTTTTCCAGCAGATCTTCCCAACCCACGAATTGCACCAGGGTCTCCTGCATTTCAGGTGGATTCTGGAAAGCCTTTAATGAAAATGAGGACATTAACATTTTCCATGTGGTTTTGTTAATAGAATTAAGTGACATAATGCATATATAATCATAAACTGGAGTTCTAGGCTTATAGTATGTACTGAATAGACTATGGTCATTAACTTCAACACTTACAAAATAGCTATATACTCACAAATCAGTGAAAGAAAGAGAAAAACTATCTAACAGGGAAATGGACATGTTATTTGTAGAACTCAAAAGTGATTCTGTGAACTGAAATGAAGGAAAATGTACAGAGAATAGCAGTCCCAAGTCTCTTTCTAGCAGGCGGGAGAGTGAATGAAAATTGAAGAGCAAATACTATTAATAACACCTAGCAAAGTGGGGAGTTTTGGGGCACAACTGGAAGTTAAAAAAAAAAAATGTTGTTTCCTTTGGTTGGATAGAGACTTAAACAGATTTGAAGGTAAAACAGTAAATAGAGGAGCAAATGGGACCAAAGGTACAAATTTCAAAGAAGTCAGAGACAATGACCCCGTAAACAATTGTCAAGACAACATTTGTCCCTCAGGCCCAGCACTGACCTCAGGCACATTTGTAAGTGCTGCCTTATTGAGTTTGAAGTGTTTCAAGAACTATCCTCAGAACATCACATTCAAAGTAAAAGTGCACATTCCCGCTCTTCTCCTTCTCTAGATACTCAAACTCCAGTTGTGGAGAGAAGGAAGTGAGTCCCAGTTATGAATAAGCGTGATTCAGGCGTATAGATGTATCCATTAGGGCACCGAGGACACAGGACTAAAATTCAATATATCATCTGAGTATGGTTGAGGACAATAGAATTTTTTTTCAAACAAGAACTAGGGAATAGTATTTTTTCAGAATCAGTGTATTTCAAGTTTTTATGTAATATGTATACCATAAGTCGCTGCTATAGTGAAAATTTTCTAAGATAGACCTGCAATTCCAACAGTAATCAAGATTATGTGGCATTTGTTTCATTTTTTTATCCCTGTTTTGTTCATTTTTTGTTGTTCAAGTGTTTGAAAATAAAACCAATATTTCTTTTCATTTCAACCCTATTTCACAAAACAGAATAAATGTTTTGAAAACCATAATATCAAGGTTTTTATAAAACTTAACAAAATTAATAATAATTTCTCAGTAACAATAATGGATCTATATCCAACTGTCTTAATCATATTAAAATATTGTATCTGTATCAAGACTTAGTCTCTTGATCCTTCTTTAATTGAACTTTCTTCCTATAGATTTTTAATAAAAATTGATTTGTTGGGATAATTTGGTCAATTTTTCTAAGAAATATCCTGATTCCTGGATTTACCTACTTTTCTCAAGTTGATATTTAAATTTTTCTAGTACCCTCTGTACAGGCAGTAATTAGAAGCTCAATGAAACTATGTGCCATGCCATGTAGGGCCACCCAAGACGGACGGGTCATGGTGGAGAGTTCTGATAAAATGTGGTCCACTGGAGAAGGGAATGGCAAACCACGTCAGTATTCCTGCCTGGAAAACCCCATGAACAGTATGAAAAGGCAAAAAGATAGGACACTGAAAGATGAACTACCCAGGTTGGTAGGTGCCCAATATGCTACTGGAGAACAGTAGTGAAATAACTCCAGAGAGAATGAAGAGACAGAGCCAAAGCAAAAACAACACCGAGGTGTGGGTACAAGGTCTGATGCTGTAAAGAGCAATATTGCACAGGAACCTGAAATGTTAGGTCCATGAATCAAAGCAAATTGGAAGTGATCAAACAGGAGAGGACAAGAATGAACATTGACATTTTAGGAATCAGCAAACTAAAATGGACTGGAATGGGTGAATTTAACTCAGATGACCATTATATCTACTACTGTGGGCAAGAATCCCTTAGAAGAAATGGAGTAGCCCTCATAGTCAACAAAAGAGTCTGAAATGAAGTACTTGGATGCAATCTCAAAAATGACAGAGCAATCTCTATTTGTCTCCAAGGCAAATCATTCAGTATCACGGTAATCCAAGCCTATGCCCCAACCCGTAATGCTGAAGAAGCTGAAGTTGAACAGTCCCATGAAGACCTACAAGACCTCTTAGAATTAACACCCCAAAAATGTCCTTTTCATTATAGAGGACTGGAATGCAAAAGTAGGAAGTCAAGAAATACCTGGAATAAGAGGAAAATTTGGCCTTGAGTACAGAATGAAGCAGGGCAAAGGCTAATAGAATTTTGCCAGGAGAATGCACTGGTCATAGCAAACACCCTCTTCCAACAACACAAGAGAAGACTCTACACATGGACATCATCAGATGGTCAACTCCAAAATCAGATTGATTATATTCTTTGCAGCCAAAGATGGAAAAACTCTATACAGTAAGCAAAACAAGACCAGGAGCTGACTGTGGCTCAGATCATGAACTCCTTATTGCTAAATTCAGACTTAAATTGAAGAAAGTAGGGAGGGAAAACCACTAGACCATTCAGGTATGACCTAAATCAAATCCCTAATGATTATACAGTGAAAGTGAGAAATAGAGTTAAGGGACTAGATCTGATAGACAGAGTGCCTGCTGAACTATGGATGGAAGTTGGTGACATTGTACAGGAGACAGGGAGCAAGACCATCCCCAAGAAAAAGAAATGCAAAAAAGCAAAATGGGCTGTCTGAGGAGGTCTTACAAATAGCTGTGAAAAGAAGAGAAGCAAAAAGCAAAGGAAAAGGGGAAAGATATACCTATTTGAATGCAGAGTTCCAAAGAATAGCAAGGAGAGATAAGAAAGTCTTCCTCAGTGATCAGTGAAAAGAAATAGAGGAAAACAATAGAATGGGAAAGACTAGAGATCTCTTCAAGAAAATTAGAAATACCAAGGGAACATTTCATGCAAAGATGGGCTCGATAAAGGACAGAAATTGTATGGACCAAACAGAAGCAGAAGATATTAAGGAGAGGTGGCAAGAAAACTATACAAAAAAGATCTTCATGACCCAGATAATCGATGGTGTGATCACTCACCTAGAGCCAGACATCCTGGAATGCGAAGTCAAGTGGGCCTTAGAAAGCATCACTACGAACAAAGCTAGTGGAGATAATGGAATTCCAGTTGAGCTTTTTCAAATCCTAAAAGATGATGCTGTGAAAGTGCTGCACTCAATATGCCAGCAAATTTGGAAAACTCAGCAATGGCCACAGGACTGGAAAAGGTCAGTTTTCAGTCCAATCCCAAAGAAAGGCAATGCCAAAGAATGCTCAAAATACTGCACAATTGCACTCATCTCACATGCTACCAAAGTAGTGTTCAAAATTCTCCAAGCCAGGCTTCAACAATATGTGAACTTAGAACTACTAGATGCTCAAGCCAGTTTTAGATAAAGCCGAGGAACCAGAGAATTGCCAATATCTGCTGGATCATGGAAAAAGCAAGAAAGTTCAAGGAAAGCATCTACTTTTGCTTTACTAAATATGCTAAAGCCTTTGACTGTATAGATCATAATAAACTCTGGAAAATTCTGAAAGAGATGGGAATACCAGACCACCTGATCTGCCTCTTGAAATATCTGTATGCGGGTCTGGAAGCAACAGATAGGACCTGGAACAACAGACTGGTTCCAAATAGGAAAAGGAATATATCAAGGCTGTATATGATCACCATGCTTATTTAACTTATATGCAGAATATATCATGAGAAGTTCTGGGCTGGATGAAGCAAAAGCTGGAATCAAGTTAGCCGGGAGAAATATCAATAACCTCAGATATGCAGATGACACCACACTTATAGCCGAAATGGAGAAAAACTAAAGTGCTTCTTGATGAAAGTGAAAAAGTTGGCTTAAAGCTCAACATTCAGAAAACAAAGATCATGACATCCGGTCCCATCACTTCATGGCAAATAGATGGGAAAACAGTGGAAACAGTGTCAGACTTTATTTGGGGGGGCTCCAAAATCACAGCAGATGGTGATTGCAGCCATGAAATTAAGATGCTTACTCCTTGGAAGAAAAGTTATGACCAACCTAAACAGCATATTCAAAAGCAGAGACATTACTTTGTCAACAAAGGTCCATTTAGTCAAGGCTATGGTAGTTTTTTTCCAGTGGTCATGTATGGATGTGAGAGTTGGACTATAAAGAAAGCTGAATGCAGAAGAATTGATGCTTTTGAACTGTGGTGTTGGAGAAGACTCTTGAGAGTCCCTTGGACTGCAAGGAGATCCAACCAGTCCATGCTAAATGATATCAGTCCTAGGTGTTCATTGGAAGGACTGATGTTGAAGCTGAAACTCCAGTACTTTGGCCACCTGATGCAAAGAGCTGACTCATCTGAAGAGACTCTGATGCTGGGAAACATGAAGGCTGGAGGAGAGGGGGTAGACAGAGGATGACATTGTTGGATGGCAATACCGACTCAATGGACATGAGTGTGAGTATACTCCAGGAGTTGGTGATGGACAGGGAGGCCTGGTGTGCTGCAGTGCATGTGGTCGCAAAGAGTCGAACTTGACTGAGAGACTGAACTGAACTGAACTGATCTGAAAGGTTTTATTAAACCTAGATTCAGCTCTTCTGTCAAGCATGCCTCCTAGATGATGGAGTGTTTCATGTTGTATCACATTAATGAGGAATTGACAATCTGCTTATCCACATTCAAGGGACGCCAAGAATCATCAATGGATGAGAGTGATGAGTACTAATCTCTTCTTTAAAACATTCTCCATCCACTTTTTACCTCAGTCTTTCGTTTCTATTGTTTGCTTTACTATTTCTTTTTCATATAAAATTATAAACTCATGTATTTTTATAGACTGAATACATTTGATTCAAGTGAATCTTGATTTCAGTAGGAGTCTGCCACATTGCTCCTCTGTCCATCAACTTTGTATAATCATGTAACTTTACTTTTTCTTACATCATAAAGAGTTCATCTGTTCTTTTAAAAGATAACACATGTATGTCCACACAAAATCTTACACACAGATATTTGCGGCAGCTTTTTTCAAAACTGCCCAAAGTTGGATTCAGCCAAGATGTCCTTCACAAGTGAAAAGATAAGCTATGATATATCCAGACAAAGGATTATTGTTCAGCACCAAAGAAATAAATGTGCTTTCAAGCCAGGAAAAGACATAAAGGAAACTTAATGCATATTGATAAGTGAAAGAAGCCAATCTGGAAACTACACTGTTGACTCCAATTATACGATGTGCTGGAAAAGAAAATACCATGAAGATAGTAGGAAGTGACTGTCAGTGCTTGTCAGAAGTGATAGGGAGAGATGAATGCACAGAGCACAGAGGATTTTTAAGGCAGTAGATATACTCTGTACGATGCTGCAACGATGCATTTATGTCATCATACAATTTCTGAAACCCACAGAATGTACAAAACCAAGAATGAATCCTTATGTAAACTATGAACCTTGAAAGATAAAGATGTGTCAATGGAAGCTCATCAATTCTAAAAAATGCATGACTCTGGTGGGAGATGTTGACAATAGGAGAGGCTGTGCCTGTGCGTAGGGAAAGGGTATATGGGAAATCTCTACAATTTCTGCTCAAGTTTTCTATGAACCTCAAAATGATCTTTAAAAAACAAACAAACAAATCCTACTATAGTCAAGATACAGAAGTAATCTAAATGTGAAGAATGGATAAAAAAGATATGCACAATGGAACACTACCCAGTTACAAAAAGTAATGAAATAATGCCATTTGCAGCAACATAGATGGACCTAGAGACTATCATAATAAATGAAGAAAGTAAGAGAAAGACAAATATCGTGTGGTGTCACTTATATGTGGAATCAACAAAGATGATGCAAATGAACTCATTTGTGAAACAGAAACAGACTCATAGACTTCAAAAACAAACTTACAATTACCAAACAGAAAATGTCTGGGGGCAGGGATAAGTTAGGAATTTGAAATTAACATATACACACTACTATGTATAAAATAGATAATCACTAAAGACCTACTGCATAGTACAGGAAACTCTACTCAATATTCTGTAATGACCTATTTGGGAAAAGAATCTGAAAAAGTATATATATGTATTTGTATCTACTGAATCATTTTGCTGTACATATGAAACAAAAACAACCTTTTAGATCAGCTATAATCCAATATAAATAGAAAAATTAAAGTATATTAAAACAGAAAACAATTAACTTATGAAATACCTCACCTAACTTCATTTTTAACAATAGTGTGAGAAGCTTTTTCTCCTTGTAAATTCTACTACATACCAAAGTCATTATTTTTTTTCTAAGAACTGTACTTCACTTTGTAATGTTCTAACTATAAATAATCACAGTGTTCATGTTAAAAAATTTCAATGATAAACTGAGACTTCTATTAATTATATTGGAAATATATCAAAGAATGACACAGTTTTTCTAACAGTGACAAATAAGGTATGAATACTTTAATCCTAAAGCTAAATTAGTCTTCTCAGATGATGCTAAAAAGTAGATTTAGCTGCACTCAATAACATTTATTATTGTCAATTTAAGCCATTGTACTAGTTAAATGACATGTATTCAACAGCAGCAGTGAAACACATATCATTATCAATGATTTAATGATATTATATATAATTACCTGGGGATTATATGCCTATTTTCAAAGATATTTCAAAAGGACAAAATATACCAAAGGAATTTGAACTGTGTCATACTTAAAACTTCTTTTACCTCTATATTTTTGCCTATTATCTTTCTCTCTCCATTCCCTCCTCCTCTTTCCTTCCCTCTCTCCTATCCATCTTTTCTTCCTCTTCTCTACTTTCTTTCCTTCATTGTTTCCTCCCTTCCTCTTCCTCCTTTCTTTCCTTCCTTTTTTTTGGCTATTTTTCCCTCTCCTGCTGAGTTGGGAGAAAATAAAAACAGTTGGGACATTTACCACAAAACATTCTTTTTTCTTCTCACAGACATATCACTTAAATAATCTATGAAGAAACAGTAGGAAAGGCAAAGAGATTTGTAAATGTAAGTATCTTTCATCTGTCTGTATCATTAGAGCAATGATTCCCAAAGTCTGTCCCTCAATTATGGGGGGACAAAAACATTACAAGTTGTCCTCAGAACCACTGTCAGCACATGGAATAATAATTTTTAGAATATATATAGATATATAATTGAACAATATGAAATTGCATATATCAATTTTGACCTCCGTAAGCAGCAATTTCATATAATTAATCCTAATTACACACATGTACTCATGGCTCCCCTAGTGGCTCAGACAGTAAAGAATCTGGCAGCAGTACAGGAGAACTAGGTTTGATCCCTGAGTTGGGAAGATCCTCTGGAGAAAGCAATGGCTACCCTCTCCAGTAGTCTGGCCTGGAGAATTCCATGGATAGAGGAACTTGGCGGGCTACAGTCCCCATGGGGTCACAAAGAGTCAGACATAACTGAGCCACTAACACTTTCACTGTCATCTGTGCAAATATATTATTTTTCCAAATACATGAAAAAGCTATTGTGACTACTTAAATGCATGTAAGACCATACTGAATTTATTAATTACATCACCCTTGATTGAGCAGTTGAGTCAAAAGGAGATCAGTCCTAGTGAGGGATGATGTGACTGGAAAGTGAAAGTGAAAGTGAAAGTGAAAGGTGCTCAGTCGTGTCCAACTCTTTGCGACCCCGTGGACAGTCCATGGAATTCTCCAGGCCAGAATACTGGGGTCAGTAGCCTTTCCCTTCTCCAGCAGATCTTCCTGACCCAAGAATCAAACCAGGGTCTCCTGCACTGCAGGCAGATTCTTTACCAACTGAGCTATCAGGGAAGCCTAATGTGGCTGGAGTATGTATTAATTTCCTATTGGTGCTATAACAAATTATCACAAACTTACTAGCTTAAAACAAAACATATTGATTATATCTATTATCAGGCAAGATATCAGCAGGGCTGTACTCCTGGAGATTCTAGGAGAGGAATAATGTGATTGCTTTTTCCAGCTTCTAGAAGCCTCCTATATTCCCTGTCTCATGTCTCCTTCTGTATCTAAAGTCACAGTAGTTGGTTGAGTCTTTCTCACATGGACTTATTTTGTTATTCTCTCTTCCTACTTCTTCCTCTTTCAAGGATTTCTGAATCCACCTGGATTATCCAGGATAATTTCTTTATCTGTAGATCAGCTGGTTAGCAATGGTAATTCCCCTTTTAATGTAACAAAATATAACATATTCACAGGTCCTAATGATTAGGACTCAGACATTTTTGAGGAGCCATTATTCTGGTTTCCCTTTTCTGGGAGATCTGAGATAGATGTGATGAGGTAGAAACTGTAGAATAGGGACAGGACCTTCACTGGTAGAAAAAAATAAAACAACCAGGAATTGAATTTGTGAGGGAAGAACAGAACTGAGAGAAGAATTGAAGATCAGGTATGAGGGACTCCTCAGTAGAAAGGTATCCCTGAGAAGGCAGGGACAGTTGGACCCAAAGCACAAGCAAGGGGCAAGGCTGAGAGGACCCTTGAGCTATAGGAAAGGGAGGGAATGTATTGTATTGGGGGCAGGGGCAGAAAGACAAAGAACTTTTTTTGCTTTCTCTAGAAAACATTAGACAAAGTCTGGAAGTTATGGCCTGGAAATGGGAAAAAAAAAAAAAAAAAGAACACATCAAGTCTTTAAATGTGCACTTAAGTGGTCAGTGAGAGATGAGAAAATGACCTAGCAAAACTGCCCTCTCATCTGAGATTGGAGATTGTGGATGGCTTTACTCCAGCACCAGACCACCAGATCATACAGTGGTTTCCTCAGGTGTGCAGCAGACAGCCAAAGTGGTATGAAATTAACTATCTGTAAATCATGCCTGGAGGAAAGACAACTGGGGCACCCTCATATCTGTATCTTAGAGGTAAAGTCATGAGTAAATAACAAAAGAACCAAAAGACTGTAATCTCTGTGAAGCTGGAAACACGTGCCCTGCAAGAGAGGCAGAAAGTGGGACCATTGGAGACTGCGATGCCAGTGTTGTTGGATATCCGCTGCTCACAAGTTCTAGTTTGCAGCCTTGGGATTGGCTGATGTGAAGGGAGGAAAGATGATTTGTGTCATCTGCTTTGAGGCTGAGGTTCCTTTTGAATTTCTGTGAAATGAGAACAATTACATCCCTGCACAACTGGTGGGAGATAATAAATGTCTCAGACAAGGACAAACAGCCTGCACAATGAATTTGGCCTGGAATTCGAACACTGTTGATAAGCATACATTCTTAAGAAACACCAAGATCCCCAGGACTCCTGGGTGCTGCCTCAGTTCAGTTCAGTTCAGTTCAGCCGCTCAGTCATGTCCAACTCTTTGTGACCCCATGAACTGCAGCACGCCAAGCCTCCCTGTCCATCACCAACTCCCGGAGTTCATTCAAACTCACGTCCATCGAGTCAGTGATGCCATCCAGCCATCTCATCCTATGTCGTCCCCTTCTCCTCCTGCCCCCAATCCCTCCCAGCATCAGAGTCTTTTCCAATGAGTCAACTCTTCGCATGAGGTGGCCAAAGTACTGGAGCTTCAGCTTTAGCATCATTTTTTCCAAAGAACACCCAGGACTGATCTCCTTTAGAATTTCCTTGCAGTCCAAGACTAAAACCCTCAATTTTGTTGGTCTGATAGCCCTGGACATTACAATTTGAGATTCTGGGTGAATAACAGACTCACTGACATTCCATAAGTACCAGTTTTGGTGTCAAGAAGGATGCTGAATATAGTCTTAAATGAACAAATAACAAGGAAGACATTTTATTTGCTAAAACATGTCCAGTTTTTGTTTCAGATCCAAATGTGCAGAGTTTTTGAATATTTTAGATTTTTCCCATATTAACAAATTGGTAGTCAAGATGATCAATTTAACTCTTAATTCAGGAATTCTTACCCTTCCTTTTAGCAGTTTCTCCCCCTTCAAATCCACACCTACAATACTGGTCATTGCCAGTGGACAAACTAAGACAAAAGAAAAGCTGAGACAGGGGCACATCCAGATTTTTCTTTTAGTTACAGATACCACCTTTTGAGATTAGCCATGAGTTGATGGCTGTTGAAGTTGGGAAACGTGTATACGGCAGTTCATTACACGTTACTTTTTTGTCTGGGACTACAATAATAAAAAAGTATTTGTTCTGAAAGAAAGTGCACTTGTGTGACCACCCACTGCTGAGAAGTTCCACATCAAGCCAGTTCCTCCAAGCCCAAATTCTGTCTACGGACTGCAAACTAAAGCCACCATTGCAGAACTGTCACTGCTGATGGCTCTAAGGCTCCAGACTAACACAAGGTCATTGCTCCAAAGAGAATTGGACTGCATCTTTCCTGACAGTGTTTGTCCTTGGGGAAGTGAGTCATCTCTGAAACTGTTTCTCCTCTGTGTAGAGGGAGTAATAAATACCTTCCCCTTCCATTGTTGATATGCAGGTTGACAACAATGTGTGCAGAGTCCCTGGCACTTAAGCGTTTGTTATGTGGTAGCTACTATCTTGATGGCTTCTATCATAACTTATGTTTGTGTATCCAGCTAGCCTCCAAGTCACAACCATTTTGTTGCACTGATGCTGTTGGACTTGAGGCTGTGTTTCTGTGAATTCTTAAGACATTTCTCTTGCCTCCCCAGCTTCTGATCAAATAGACTTAATTCATGACAGCGGCTTGGAAGCCTGTTTATGATTCTAATGTCCTCTGAAATTCACTTGATGTGGAACCAACTTTAAACAATTGGTCACCTGATGCCCTGAAAATTTAGCCATAGTGGCAAATGCTACCAAATCTAGATTGGAATGGGCTTCCCCCTTCCCAGGAAATACCTTAAAATGCATTCGCTTTGAATCAGTTTTGATTTCAAGTTTTATTTTTAGACACTTCATTTTATGATAAAAATGGATTTTAAGTTGGGTGGTTTCAAGAATACGCTGGGCAGAAATAATTTAGCTATCTGTACAATGTTAATTTTGCCTCAAAGGTGAAAGTCATGATTTCCTTATTATCCCAAATCCCTGGCTTTCCAAGTTGAATATACCTGGGTTTGATTTCTGATTTTGAATCTTACCAGCTTTGTTACCTGAGGAAATTTACTTAATGACTGTGAGCACCATATCTCTTATTTGTAAAACAGGGATAATCCATGCCTTTTTACTATTATTCCAGTATACTATTATCATATCCTTCTTTACATTATGAGAATTAAAGTTTTCATCATATATGAGAGCAATGTGTATGGCAATAAATCTTACTTTTCTTCTTTATTTCCTTGTAGGGAATTGCTTTTATTGTTTTAGTGATAGAATCGTCAGTATTTATTATTCCAAGTTTTCTCCATAATGTCTTTTCCACTTGCAGGATAACTTTATTGTAGGCTTATACCCACTCTTTCATTTTTCTTGCAAAAAGTTCTATGATAAAGTATGAAGAAAAATTCTTATCTTTTTGTAAGTTATGTTGAGTTCTAGCTGGGAATATGCATCAAAGGTTATGAATAATTCAACATTATCAGGTAAAGGTCACTTTTATGCTTCTCTGCCCCAATTTTCTCCAACTTTACCTGAATCCATGACTTTGTTTCATTTAAATATGTGCTCTAATTGGTTAAATATTTCTCAGTAAATCTTCTATGCTCTTGCACGTGAGGGATGAATCTTGTCCAGGTGGTCCACAAGGAGACATCAGGCTGGGAGGTTAGAAATGGTCTTTTCTACCTCACTAGCTCCCTGTCCTCACTCACTTGTCAACCTGTGTCTCAGCTATTCAAGGACAGGATGATGCTGCTGTGCTCAGTCTAGCCACACTCATTGATCTATCCCATGCTTTTCAGCTATATTTCCAGCCCTCTACCTGAAACTCCCAAACTTCAAGTCTTCTGAGGTTCTGAGTCAGGCACAGCATTTTAGTGCTTCTGACCTTGAGATGAGCTGAAGGGAAATTTGGCTCATTGTTGAGGACCATGCACTAGTGGCGTGGGGCTGCCTAATAAAGTATTAAAAACCGGACAATGAGACAACAGAAATGTAGCGTCTCTCAGTTCTGGAGGCTGGAACTCTGAAATCAAGGTGTCAGCAGGATTGGTTGTCCCTCAGACTCCAAGGTCTTTGAGGGACAAACTGTCCTGGGCCTCTTTCCAAATCACTGGTGGTTTCTGACAATTTTCAGTATCCATTGGCTTACAGAAGCATCACCCTGATCTCTGCATTCCTCTCCCCATGGCATTCCCCTGGTATGTCTATTTCTGAAACCAAATTTACCCTTTTTTTAAGGAACACCAGTCATATTGGATTAGGATCCACCTTAATGACCTGATCTTGACTGTATTGGCAAAGACTTTATTTGAAAATCATGTCACATTCTCAGGTACTGGGGTTAGAGTTTCAACATCTTTTGTGCTGCCATACTTTATCTCATAACAGACTACTTCATACTTGTTCTCTGTGGCCAAGATAACTGTCCTTTTCTTTCCTATTTATAAAGAGGACTGTCAATAAGTGGGGCCCACAGGACACAGACTCAAATGCCAGTTCTCCCATCTGCACAAAAGAAGGAGCAGCTGGAGGCAAATTTCACAGTCCCTATAGGTGACTCATTCTCTCTGGGAATAGGTCCTCTGTTCTCACTAGCTAGAAATGTGGCCAGAGGAAGGGACTACAATTCACTGAAATAATTATCAGAGTTGTGGATGGAGGACTCATTTTTTAGGTCATGCAATTTGAAGATGTTAGTGTATCTTTACTTTCCGAATATCATTAAACCACCAGCTTAATTTTGAAAACATATATTAAACTATTTTCTACTGACAGTATTTATATAACTGCTCATCTTTCATTGTATAGCATATGTGAAGTATGTGTAAGAATTGTTTCTTTGGGAATGTATGTATTTATAAAAGGTAGACAATGTCAATTCTACACCAAGTGTCAGTAAATAACCACATATTTAGGAGATGCAGGGCACAGTTAGACAACCCACAGAGATCATCTCTGAAATTCCTAGCACAACTCTGCAGAGTAGATAGCACGGGCCATTTTATAGTCAATGGAAAATAGGTTCAAAGAAGTTGTGAAGGTCTCAGTCCTACGATGCTGGTGGCTACAGGGCTGGAACCCCCAAAAGGTCTTTCAGATTCTCTTGTACTCTACTTGCTTTCCCTGCATGATCTGCTTAGCACCATGCAAGGAGCTATGCCTTCTATAAGAATACATCCGAGAGAGGGAAACTGTGTCCTGGAGTCAGCAAAGGTTTAAATCCAGCTTCTACATTAGCAGTGTGAACAGAGACAGATGACTTACTTGCTCAATGTTTCAGTTTCTCACAACCAAATCCATATACGTATCTTAGGGCTGTTCTGAAAATTACATGAGACTGTATTGATAAAGTATCTGAAATACTGCCTGGCACATAAGAAACATGTAATGTATAATAATATCATTGTGTGTAATAAAATAATAATAAAGTGGTAACTTAGAACGTAATATTTTATAACTTTCTATGATAGCAAGGCCAAGGCATTAAGGAAAGAGAAGCCACGGCTTGTTTGAACATAAGGTCTATGTTCTTAATTAGTGTCTCCTTTCTGTTTAAGGCAGGAAGGCCACACTCTTGCTCCTGCAACCAGGAACATCCCAGTGATTCTCCCCACGCGTTCTTGTGGGCTTTTTCCATGGCCCAGTAGTAAAGAATCAGCCTGCAATGCAGGAGCTGCAGGCGATGTGGGTTCGATTCCTGGGTCAGGAAGATCCCGTGGAAGAGGGCGTGGCAACCCACTCCAGTATTCTTGCCTGGAGAATCCCAAGGACAGAGATGCTTGGCAGGCTACATTCCATAGGGACACAAAGAGTCGGACACGACTTAAACAACTTAGCATGGGCATATGCACACCTTCTTGTACCCCTTTCAATGGCTATAAATTCGCTCATGGCCATCAGGTCAAGGAAAGGGGCAGTGGTCATCTTCATGTTGTATTATTGGAAGATTAGGCTTGAACTCAAAAGTGCCTTAACCATTCCCAGTTTTTCTAAAACTCTAATTTTTGACTGCCAGGTAACACTGAATAGGTGGGGGGGGGGGGGGCGGGGGGCTGGTGCTTTTTTTTTCTTTTTTAGAACATACATTCTAAAAATCGAAAAGTGACATTTCAAAACAGTCGTTGCTTCTCCAGAGATGGCTGGAAATAAACGTGCTCTCAGTCTGCTTTTTAAAAGTGCCTCTGGGCCACATGGAAGGCACCAAGCTGTTGTATGCATTTTAACATCTGTAGATGTCTTAAAATTGCCACCAAGCCTTGTAGCCAGAGGAATTCATAAAAGCATTGTGTAATTTGGGGATTAAATAAGTAAAGTGAAGCTGAGTCTGAAAACCTTCCCACTTCAGAACCAAACAACGGGAACAACAACAAAAAAATCAGTTATGATGGAAAGAGGAGGGAAGGAGAGATCCCATGAGGAGAAGCAGTGAAAAGTACACTTGCTCAAATTTAAATTAAATGGTTTGATGGCTGATGGTTTACAATTAAGCAAGAAAAAAAGATTGTCCAGAAATCCTCAAAACTCAGCATGGTACCTCTCCACATAGTTTTTACTCTGTGTCCCATGGAGACACCTTGGAGAGAGCTGAGGAAGGTCCAGACAATCTCATCATGAGCCCTAGGTTGGGGAGAAGTAAAAAGAAAAGGAATGTTGAAGGTTTTTATACCCTTCTCATTCTGCAAGAACAGCAACAAAAATCTCCCAGACACAGAGATTTCATGCTGATGATTTTCTCAAGGGGGAGGGAAAAAGGAAGGGCTTAATTATTTTGAGCAACAAATGGAAAACTAGGCAAATGAAACGTACATACAGTGTCTCAGAGAGGCCCAAACACTTTCTAGTTTGCCCCTTCCTGCTTGCAGGAAGGGCTATCACCATGGGAGTAAGACAGCCAGATGAGGGCAGGGACTAGTCCCATTCAGTTGCACAGAGGCTACAGGGACAGAGCTCCAACCCCTGAAGTAGGACAAAACCCAGAAATGGTGCATGGTCAAGTCAAATGTCAAATAATGAACTTCAGGACATCATAGAATAGGATGTGTTCCCTTTAATTTAAGGTATTCAAGATAATTACAAAAAAGGGGGCAGAGTCTAGGACTACCAGCCATCACTATATCTAGTCCCCTCTGAGCCCTTAAACCTTCATACCCCTGAAACATCAAGCCCTGAACAAATAGCCATCATATCGTTTCATAGAAGAAGTGAAGCATACCCATGAATCTTGAAAGGAAAGTCCAGGAGAATGTACCATATCAGTACAAGTAAGGTTCTGGACAGACTTATCCACTTCTAACAGCATGGTGTTTATGCAGCAATTACTAAGCAATTGATATATAAAATGGGGGGGGGGGGATGGGATATTACTCATCCATTAAAAAAAAATATATTTGAGTCAGTTCTAATGAGTTGGAAGAAATTTGACCCTATTATACAGAGTGAAGTAAGTCAGAAAGAGAAAAACAGATATCATATATTAACTCATATGCTGGAATCTAGATAGATGGTACTGATGAACCTATTTGCAGGGCAGCAATGAAGATGCAGACATAGAGAGCAGACGTGTCGACACAGTGGGGGAAGGAGAGAGAGGGATGAACTGAAAGAATAACATTGAAACATATACATTACCATATGTAAAAATAACCAGTGTGAATTTGCTGTATGATGCAGGGACTTCAAATCCAGTGCTCTGTGACAACCTAGAGGGGTAGGATGGGGTGGGAGCTGGGAGGGAAGTTCAAGAGGGAGGGGACATATATACACCTATGGCTGATTCATGCTGATGCATGGCAGAAACCAACACAATATTGTAAAGTGATTATCCTCCAGCTAAAAATACAAAAAAAGGGAGGAACAGAGGGTATGGGAGTATATCACAAGACAGGAGAGAAGAAAGAAAGGAAGTGAGGAAAAAAGAAGTTGGCAGGCAAAAGAAAGATGAAGCATCTAATTAGGAAAAAAAAAACTTAATCCCCAGAAATATGAAACACTAATATTTTACTATAACAGAAAAACATGTTAATAATGGGTTTATTTAAATGGACTTTAACTGAGGGGCATTAAAATAAAAATAGGTAAAGGAGAGATTATAGACAGAAAATTACAAATAAAATCAATATACCACTAAATAAAAAGAGAAAATAAACCCAGCAAAAAATGATAATAGCTTAGTACTGAATTATTGCTATAGAAATAGGATGTAAATAATTATTATAAATAAAGAGTAAGAAACAAACTGACTAGAGCAATTCGAGTCCATGATGTTCTTCCTGGTGACTTTATCATTCAAAGGTAAAGAGACCAGTCAGACCTCTTCAAATATAAAGAAACTTATGACACCCATAAGCATTTCCTGAAAAAGAACCAGATAAAAGTAGAATTTAGCCAAGCAAAAGCTCAAACCAGAAGCCAGGGAAAATGTCTGGTGTAAGGCATTAAACACTTACATGTAGAAAAATGACTAAGCTGTGGGAAACATGATTCAAAAGGTTAACAACTATTATAAATTCCAACGTTGTGTTAAAGGATAAGTTTTTAAAGGAAATTTGTAACTACCATATGGAATATATGTCAAAAATAACTCATAGTTAATGAGAGAATCTGTAATACGTCATAAAGTTCAAAACGTACATATATATAAGGAATAAAATAATTCTGAAATCAAGTTGCAAATTGATGCAAAACAGATCTGTTTACAGGTCAATAATCAATTGCAACACACTGGGCCTAATTCATTTGTGTTTCTATAAACAAGAATCATTTACATTATTGTCAGATTTCTATAACTTACAGAGCTGTAAAACAGTTCCAAGACCATGAAAAGCAGAGACAGCTGAAATAGATGTCCTAGACAGAGTATTTACTGAGTTTTTTCTTTCTTTTTTCCTATTTTAATCCTTCGTAACTTTTCCTGATAATTTTAAAAGTTATAATACAAGAAAAAAGTGTGCTATGATCCTTATTTCAACTTAAAAGTATACGAAAATTCAAAGATATATACATCTATGAAAGTATATTTATTTGTTTCCTGAAGTTTTTCCAAGTGCCACAAGAAAAATAGTAAGGTTAAGTTTGGGTATAGAATAATAAGAGAAATTGTTCTAATGTTTATTTAAAATGGCGAGGAAGACTTTATTCAAGATTATGGCAATGTGGGAAAGACTATTGCAATAAAGAAGAGAGACTGATCTTAACTCCAAATACAACCAGCATAAGTGGGGATTTATCACCACTGGGCAGAATAAAAGAGAAGATGGACAATTGCAAAGAGGAACCTAGTTACTAATCAAAGATGAAGGGGAAAAGAAGGTTGATTGGCTATAGAGGGTTGGGGGATTCTCAATAAACTGACAGCAGGATTCTTCGCTAAAACCAGGCTTGGCAGGCCAAGGACAATGAATAGCTAAAAGAAGAATTCAGAGAAGTTTGACCAAAGTTTGGCCAAGGAGGCAATTCTTTGGTAGAAAGTTAATAAATCACAAAAGGGGTGAAATATAATGTTTAAAGTTATGTCCAAGGGGAAAAAAAAGACAACAAAGAAAATTGCAATAAATTTACAAAGCATTTCAGTTCAGTTCAGTTCAGTTCAGTTGCTCAGTCGTGTTCAATGCTTTGCAACGCCATGAACAGCAGCAGGCTAGGCCTCCCTGTCCATCACCAACTCCCGAGTTTACCCAAACTCATGTCCATTGAGTCGGTGATGCCATCCAACCGTCTCATCCTCTGTCATCCCCTTCTCCTGCCCTCAATTTTTCCCAACATCAGGCAGCTCTTCTCATCAGGTGGCCAAAGTATTGGAGTTTCAGCTTCAACATCAGTCCTTCCAAAGAACACCCAGGACTGATCTCCTTTATGATGGACTGGTTGGATCTCCTTGCAGTCCAAGGGACTCTCAAGAGCCTTTTCCAACACCACATTTCAAAAGCATCAATTCTTCGGTGCTCAGCTTTCTTCACAATCCAACTCTCACATCCATACATGACTACTGGAAAAACCATAGCCTTGACTAGACGGACCTTTGTTGGCAAAATAATGTCTCTGCTTTTCAATATGCTACCTAGGTTGGTCATAACTTTCCTTCCAAGGAGTAAGCATCTTTTAATTTCATGGCTGCAATCACCATCTGCAGTGATTTTGGAACCCCCCAAAATTAAAGTCAGCCACTATTTCCACTGTTTCTCCATCTATTTGTCATGAAGTGATGGGACCAGATTCCATGATCTTAGTTTTCTGAATGTTGAGCTTTAAGCCAACTTTTTCACTCTCCTCTTTCACTTTCATCAAGAGGCTCTTTAGTTCTTCTTCACTTTCTGCCATAAGGGTGGTGTCACCTGCATATCTGAGGTTATTGATATTTCTCCTGGCAACCTTGATTTCAGCTTGAGCTTCATCAAGCCCAGCATTTCTCATGATGTACTCTGCATAGAAGTTAAATAAGCAGAGTGACAATATACAGCCTTGACAGACTCCTTTTTGTATGTGGAATCAGTCTGTTGTGCCATGTTCAGTTCTAACTGTTGCTTCCTGAGCTGCATACAGGTTTCTCAAGAGACAGGTCAGGTGGTCTGACAGTGCATTTCAAGGACCATATAATATACTAAAATATATTTAAATTCCAGTACTAAAATTTGAAGTAAAACTAAAAATTAAACAGTCTTTTGCAAATATAACATACTTAATTATTTCATATTGGCAACAAGTTTTCTAGCATCGTCCTCTTCTGTTGAATCATTAATTTTTCCCTCTGTTTCTTTGTCACTTTAACTGTCAGAAGTTCTCAGTGCTGTCAGAATGCTTTCTAATACATGGACTCTCAGAACACAAATGGTTACAGGACTTCTGCATAATGACTTGACTGTCTTTCTTCTCTCTCAAAGAATAAAAAATCTGTTTCCTTCTCTGCCTTGTATTAAATTCCAGCACTCTTCAAGTAAGAGACAAACTTGTGATAACTACTTTCTTAATGCATTATTTGAAAGTATTTATGCAACTTCAATGATGGTTAGGGTACACAATGAATTATCCTTAGCTTCATTACTGAAATGAACTTGGGTTTGCCATGCAGCAAAACCAATTTACTGAAACCAGGTTGTGGTGAAGAAAAATACAGTGCTTATTACAGGCACAAAGCAAAGAGTATGGGTGGCTTATGCTCAAAAACCTGAACTCCCTGAAAGTTCAAGGAAAGGTTTCTAAAGGCAACATTTGAGGTGAAGGCTGAAACTTCTTCTGACTGGTTGATGGTGAGGTGAAAGAGTGATGTTTCAAGAATCTTGATCATTAAACTTCTGGTTGCAGTCTGAGTTCACATGCTTCTGTTCAGCATGTAGTCACCATCATCTACCAGTCTGAGTAAATTAGGACAGGGGGCTTCTTAGTTATTGCAGAACAACTCAAAGATCTGTGTCGACTTGTTACATATATTGCTTGAGGAGGAACTAGGACTTTGGGAGTTTTGTTGCTGTTTTTTCTTTATTTTAGATTTTTTGATGTGGATCATTTTTATGTCTTTATTGAATTTAGGACTCTATGACTGAACAATCATCTTTACTTTTCTTGTTTAACTGCTTCTCCTTTGTCTTTTCATTTTCTCACTCCTCTAATTAATAACTGCATGTGTCTGCTCTTTGGAACACAGAGAAGGCCTTGGAGACTAAAGCTTTTATCTAAAAACAAGAAAGAGGAGACAAGAAGGAGCTTTTGTACCTGGAAGGGCCCCACAGGGTCCTGCTCTGCTTCATCATTAAGCCACTTGCTTGTCTTGCATTATAAATAATTAATAAGAAGATAATCAAATTATAGTTTTGCAAGAATCTCTTGCTAGGATGCTATTAGGCAAAATAATGGTTTTTGAAGATTTAAAAACAGATATTAAGAAAGGGGGTTTCTGTTATGAGTGCCGCACATAGGGCAGTTTGTTCTTCCTGAGAATCGATATCAAGAAATTTTGGAAGCATAATTTTTTTGTACTTAAGCAGCTGGTAATCATCGGTCCTGGTACCCCACCTCTCCCACACACACACACAAAAAAGGTATAATGCTTACTGCTGAAGGAATATTTCTTAAAGATAAAAATTTATCAATCAATAATGTTATTTCTTTCCTCTCCTTCATTCTTCTGCTTTTCTTCTTTTCTTTGTTATTTTCACCCATTGCTTCCCTTTTGTGTTTATATTATTTATTTTAGAGCTTTGTAATTTTAGAGGACGATCACTACATTTTCATAGTCCAAACATTTATGTGAAAAAGTTGTCATTTCAGAAAAGAAAGCCTCTTGATGAAAGTGAAAGTGGAGAGTGAAAAAGTTGACTTAAAGCTCAACATTCAGAAAATGAAGATCATGGCATCTGGTCCCATCACTTCATGGGAAATAGATGGGGAAACAATGGAAACAGTGTCAGACTTTATTTTTTTGGGCTCCAAAATCACTGCAGATAGTGACTACAGCCATGAAATTAAAAGACGCTTACTCCTTGGAAGAAAAGTTATGACCAACCTAGATCGCATATTCAAAAGCAGAGACATCACTTTGCTAACAAAGGTCCATCTAATCAAGGCTATGGTTTTTCCAGTGGTCATGTATGGATGTGAGAGTCGGACTATAAAGAAAGCTGAGCACTGAAGAATTGATGCTTTTGAACTGTGGTGTTGGAGAAGACTCTTGAGAGTCCCTTGGACTGCAAGGAGATCCAACCAGTCAATTCTGAAGGAGATCAGCCTTGGAATTTCTTTGGAGGGAATGATGCTAAAGCTGAAACTGCAGTACTTTGGCCACCTCATGCAAAGAGTTGACTCATTGGAAAAGACTCTGATGCTGGGAGGGATTGGGGTCAGGAGGAGAAGGGGCCGACAGAGGATGAGATGGCTGGATGGCATCACCGACTCGATGCACATGAGTTTGAGTGAACTCTGGGGGTTGGTGATGGACAGGGAGGCCTGGCGTGCTGCGATTCATGGGGTTGCAAAGAGTAGGACACGACTGAGTGACTGAACTGAACTGAACTGAACTGAAGCTGTCACAATATTAATTTAATTTTACATTTTTTCAATTTTTTAGAAAATGTAACATTATCAAAATTAAACATATTTTTAGAAACATTTTTAAAGATTTCTTAATATGGAAAATTTCAAACATACCAAAAGCTGATATTATGGTAAAATAAATCCCTTTTACTCAATGTTCATCTTCAGCAATTGCCAACTTATAAACAGTTTTCTTTCACCAATCTCCCCACTTTCATTTTATGGTTTTGGGGGTTTTTTTCAGGGCAAAATGCCAAGCATTATGCCATTTCACCTCTAAATACATTATCATGCACTGCTAACATACACTTTTTTTTTACACATTCTTCATTCCATTAACACATCTAAAATTAAAATAAAGCACTATTTCACACCAATATTTCATACTCAAATTGCCCTGATTATCTCAAAACCATTTTTTCACTGTGAGATTGTTTGAATCAGAATTCAAACAATATCCATAAATTGTATTTGGTTCTTATGTCTTCTCTGATTTTCCCATTGGCTGTTTCTGAGGGGTTAGGAAAGAATCCATTATTTATTCTGTAGAATTCTCACATTTTGCATCTGGTTAATGAGTCCTTTGGGCTTCCTTGGTAGCTCAGCTGGTAAAGAATTTGCTGGCAATGTGGGAGACCCTGGTCTGATTTCTGGGTTGGGAAGATCCCCTGGAGAAGGGATAGGCTACCCACTCCAGTATTCTTGAGCTTCCCTGGTGGCTCAGACTACAATGCAGGAGACCTGGGTTCAATCTCTGGGTTCAGAAGATCCCCTGGAGGAGTGCATGGCAACCCATTCCTGTATTCTTGCCTGGAGAATCCCCATGGACAAAGGAGCCTGGTGGGCTGCAGTCTATGGGGTCACAAAGAGTCAGGCACAACTGAGCAACTAAGCACAGAATATCACAATGAATCATTTGTGGCATCATTTTAACATATTTCTCTTTCTCAGTGTGTATCCTATACACTGGTAGTGAGGTGCAGTTATAATTTAAGTAAATTTTCTTCAATAAGACATCACACACGGTATTGTAAATTTCTTATTTTATGAGAAATTTAACTCAATTCAGTTCAGTCACTCAGTTGTGTCCGACTCTTTGCAACCCCATGGACTGTAGCACACCAGGCTTCCCAGTCCATCACCAACTCCTGGAGCCTACTCAAACTCATGTCCATGGCATTGGTGATGCCATCCAACCGTCTCATCCTCTGTCCTCCCCTTCTCCTAGTGATGCTAACTAGTGGTCCTAACATTTTCTGGAACATTCAGGTTGTGTCAGTGTGATCTGTCCAAAAAACAATTTCACACCAACAAATCTTTGGGTGATTTTGATCCTTTGGAGTTTACAAAATGATGTTTTTCTAATTCCATTATTTCCTCTTCATTTATTAGTTGGAAATAATTTATATAGAAAGAAACTTTTATTATGTAATTGTTGGCTACTCTAAAAAACAGAAAAATATGTTTAATTCTTTACAATTGTTTTTGAAGTTTTAGAACAGTCTTAGCAATTACCAATACTTGCCAATACAATCTTTTAAAATATCATTTTGAAATAATAGCTTTTTAAATTATACTTTTTATTTTAGAATAGATTGAGATAGAAAAGTCGTGAAGATAGTGTATCTTCAAAAAACAGAGTTGGTAGGATCTGTATTTACGTCTTTATCTATATCGTCTACATCTATAGGATCATCTACCTATCTCCCTATTTATACAGATTTATTTCAAGAAACTGGTTCACATCATTGTGGGGCTGGCAAGTCCAAAATCTGTAGGACAGACCAGCAGCCTGGAATCTCAGACGGAAGTTGATGCTTCAGTTTTGGAGCAGAATTTCCTCAGGAAACACTAATTTTGCTTTTTGTATTTTAATTCACTTTTGCTTAGAAAAATTTAGTTAACATCAGGTGTGGGATAAAATTATACCATTCTCAGATTAGAACTAGGGATCTTTTGATCTAATTTAGACTGGAGAGTGCAGGGTTGAGAGAGGCTACAGTTTTGCTTTTAAGGCCTTCCCACTGACTGAATAAACCCTACCAGTATTATGGAAAACAGTCTTGGACTGAGAGTCAATTGATTGCAGATGTTTTCCACATTGACAAAACAACTTTACAGCAACACCTATCTTAGTGTTTGATTGAATAGTCTAGCCTCTCAAATTAACAATAAAAATGACCATCATAGATGGTGAAGAGAATTCCTATATACCACACATGAAGGAATTAAAGAAGAAAAGAAGAGAAAAAGGAAGAAAGGAAGGAAGGAAACATAAGTGGGAGGGAGGGAAGGAGGAGGAGGAAATGGAGAGAGAGAGAAAGAGATGACAGGCTGAAAATATAGAGGTAAAAGAAAAAAGAAATTTTCAGTATGACACAGTTCAAGTCCTTTTGAATTATTTTTGAAAATAGGCCTATGATCCCCAGGTAATGATGGCTGATATCAGTTAAATCATTGATAATGATACATTATTTGTTTCCCTTCTGTTGACATCTTGCATCAAGATGGTAAATTTGTCACAATGAGTGAAACAATATTGATATATTACTATAAAGTTCATATTATGTTTATATTTCTTTATTTTTTAAATTTAATGCCCATTTTCTGTTCCAGGATCTCATCCAAAATACTGACTTTTAATTGTCATGTGTCCCTAGCCACTCTTGACTGTGATAATTTCTCAGATTTTCTCTGCTTTTCATGACTCTGAGGAGTACTAGTTAGGTGTTTTATAAAACACTCCTCAATTGGATTTTATCTCATACTCTTCTCATGATTAGACAAAAGTTATGTATTTTTGGAAGGAAGACTGCAGAGGTAGTGTCATTTTAATCACCTCGTAGCAAGGGTACATGCCATCAGCATGACTGATACTGTGGATGTTGACTTTGATCACCTGGCTGAAGTAGAGTTTCTCAGGATTCTCCACTGAAAAGCATAAGAAGAAAGTTATTACACACAGGCTGAACTTAAGGAGTGGACCATTATCTATGTAAATTATTTGTATTTATTCTGTTCCACAGATTTTTATGTTTTCTCCATTTATTTATGTATTCAATCCTTAACATATATTTAAGCAATATGGGTTGAAACACCTGTTTTAAACTTTGAGTTATAATCCAACACTACTTTATTTTATTGCTCAAATTGTTCCAGGCTTGGCCACTAGGAGATCTTTTGTTTTGCTCCTATGACTCTTTGGCATGCCCCATCAAAGTAGGCATGATTAACCAATCAAAGACACATTTTGTTTTCATTACTGTATCATTTACTTCTAGCATTTCCTTTCAGTTCTTTCTTAGTTCCCATCTCTCTATTTACATTTGCTATCAGTTCTTATCTGTTGTAAGTTTTAGTTATAGTCATTAAGATATGAATCATAAGTTTTTTAAATTCCCTGACAAAATCTCAACATCTGTGTTATATCTGAGTTTTGTTTCTAATGATTGGCTTATTTCTTCACAAAGTGGTGTTGCTTCTTGTCTTTGTGTATATTATAATTTTTTTTGTAGAAATCAAGACATGTTATTTCAGGTAATGTTAACCAAGATAAATAAGCCTTACTGTGAGAATCTTTGTTCACCTGGCTGATAAGTAACTGGGCTTACTGTTTGCCATAGCTGAAGGTGTCAGAGACCTCTCTTCTGGACTTTAGTTTCTAAGTTTTCCTGCTTAGATAGAGCGTGAATCTTGCAACTCAGCTACAATGTCCTGTTGTTATTCTGGAGCCTGGTCCATGTGGTGGTGAAGTGTGGGTTTTGGGGAGCATTCTATGCTGTTCTGATCAAGTCTCAGTTTTTTTGTGAGTCTGTGTGTCAGGGCTATGGCCTTCAGAAGCATTTACATCCCTCCTCCTGTGGTGCAGCTTTCCCCCTTCACTCCATCCTCTTCTTTCTGGGTATGGCATTGCCAATCTATATCCTTTACTCTCTCCCTTGTTGACTATATTTTTCCCTCTTGGGTGAGACAGGAATATTGAAGGGTGACTGGTATGGGAGGAATTCCCTTTCTCTAGCTAAGATAAAGGTGACTCTGGTGAAATTCTTTCCCTTGGAAAGTAGGCCTTATTTATGAAGAAGGTTCTGAGACATTTCACAATAGTTACTCTTCTCCCTGGGCCAGGGCTACACTGGGATCTTTCTTAGGGGTTCTTAGAGTAAAATCCCATGAATGCAGAGCACCCCCGAAGACTGTAGCCCTGGGTTTTTCTTGCTCTCACACTAGTTCACATTAAACCTCCAGTAATTTGTCAAAATTACCATGTTAAGTGCTAGCAGTTGGTGGTTAGAGTGTGTCTGCTATCGATAAGTAGATCTCAGTTGCTCTATCTTTCTGGATCTCTCTTCAAATTCAGGGTAGTAGTTTGACCTGCGACCTTAGTTCTCTAATGTATCCTAAGAAAGCTGCTGACTTTCAGTTTGTCTAGGTTTTCCTGTTGTGATGATGGAAATGACAATTTTCCAAACTCTTTAAATAGCCGATTATGCAGAGTGAAGTAAGCCAGAAAGAAAAACACCAGTACAGTATACTAACACATATATATGGAATTTAGAAAGATGGCAATGATGACCCTGTATGCAGGACAGCAAAAGAGACACAGATGTGTATAGCAGACTTTTGGACTCAGAGGGAGAGGGAGAGGGTGAGATGATTTGGGAGAATGGCATTGAAACATGTATAATATCATGTAAGAATCGAATTGCCAGTCTATGTCCGATGCAGGATATGGCACGCTTGGGGTTGGTACGCGGGGATGACCCAGAGAGATGTTGTGGGGAGGGGGGTGGG